>NC_036653.1:1689294-1709787 GCF_002806865.2 Cucurbita pepo subsp. pepo
TAGAAGAGGTAGCATATACTACCTCAACGGAACCACAATAATTGGGCATGCTGCTGTGGCAAGTTCGAAAGAACAAGACATATCGAAATTATGGCACATGCGACTCGGGCATGCTGGTGAGAAGGCGCTTCAGACATTGGTGAACCAAGGAGTCCTTAAGGGTGCCACAACTGGAAAAATTGATATCTGTGAACATTGTATATTTGGTAAACAAAAAAAATGTGAAGTTTGGTACAAATATACACCAAACAAGGGGCATTTTGGATTATGTTCACACTGATGTATGGGGTCCCACAAAGAATGTCTCATTAGGAGGAAATAGGTGGTTTGTCACCTTTATTGATGACTACTCGAAGAGAGTTTAGATGTATCCCATGAGGCACAAAAACGAGGTTCTCCAAATCTTCCTAGAGTGGAAGAAAATGGTAGAGAATCAGACGGACAGGAAAATCAAAAAGCTGAGATCAGACAACGGGGNAGAGTATTTGGGTGTCTTTGCTTCACTTACATTCCACAGGTCGAGCGTGATAAGCTTGACAAAAAGTCAGAAGTTAGCATCTTTGTTGGGTATAGCACTATATCCAAAGCTTACAGAGTTTTTGAACCACACATTAGTTGTGTTATTGTGAGCCAAGATGTTCATTTTGCTGGAAATGAGCAATGGAATTGGGAAGAACTGACGAAGGTGAATCTGATTTCTAATGCACCAAACAATTTAATCTTTGGTAGCATGTTAGAAGAGTCTAAAGATGAACGACAAGATGCTTTGGTTGATGATGCACCTGTCCGAGGAGGAGCTTTCAGTGATCGAGAAAAACAAAATCTGGGAGTTGGTTGATCGACCTCTAAACAGAAAAGTAATTTGAGCAAGATGGGTGTTTAGAAAAAAGCTTGGAGTTCACAGCATCTAAACAAGGAGGAGTGTTAAAGATCATGTATTTGTTTAGATTGCTGTCAGTTAGTATCTAATTAAATCTCAGTTAGGAGTTAGATCTAGTTTTTTATTTGATTGAGTTTTGATTTGATTAGATTTTATTTTGATTTGTTTACTGGTTTGTTACCGGATTTTCTCCAGATTTTTAGGTAGATTTTCTGAATATCTTTTGTATTCTCTGTATAAATATGGAGCATTCTTGCTCTTCATAATTCAATCTTCTTATCAATCATTCAATCAATCCCTATTTCACTAACAGAACCATCACGACGTGGATCGAGAGTGTGGAGTTCCAATCTCGAGGTAGAGAAATTTGATGGAACCAATAATTTTGGTGTTTGGTGAGGCGAAGTTAGCGATTTGCTGGTCATGCAAGACCTCGATGTTTCTCTCCAAGAGGAGATGCCTGAAGACATGACAGAAGCAGAATGGACGAAATTAAATCGGCAAGCCTGTGGAATTATTCGATCCTGTCTTTGCAAGGATCAGAAATATCCATTTATGAAGGTTACCATGGCGAAAAGAATTATGGGACAAGCTTGAAGCAAAATATATGAAGAAGAATGTGGAAAATAAACTCTATTTGAAGAAGAAACTCTTCCGTTTTGACTACAAGGAAGGTATCTCAATGGCTGAGCATTTGGATGATTTTAACAAAATCATCACTGATTTGCTCAATCTTGATGTTAAGATTGATGACGAGGACAAGCCGTTGTTGTTATTAAACTCTTTGCCGGAATCCTACGAATTTTTAGTAACGACCCTACTACATGGAATCACTAATATTGATTTTGAAGATGTTTCAAATGCCTTAATAAACAATGAGATGCGAAAGAAGGAAAAGGAGACGTATCAACACTCTAGCTCAAATGTTCTCACTGCTCATGGAAGGACTTCTACTTGGAAAAGGAATGAATGTGAAGAGTCTCGATTAAAGTCGAGAGGTAGATCTGATAATTGGAGAAAACTTGATAAAAATGAGTGTGCATATTGTCGACAGAAATGCCATTGGAAAAAAGATTGTTCGATCTTAAAAGAGAAGGGGTCGAAGTCCAATGTGGTTAGAGATGACGACACTGATACAAATGATGCCTTGACAATCTCCCTCTCAGCCAGCCAAACCAGTGAATGGATTCTTGATTCTGGGTGCCCCTATCATATGTGTCCCAACAAAGAGATGTTTTTGGACTTCAAAAACTTCAATGGTGGAGTTGTCTATATGGGCAATGATAGTACTTGCAAGATAATGGGAATCGGCTCAGTACAAATCAAGATGTTTGATGGGGTTATACGAAAACTCAAAGATGTGAGGTATGTCCCTGACTTGAAGAAAAATATGATTTCACTTGGCGTTTTGGATGCGAGTGGTTATCGCATCATTTTGGAAGGAGGGAATTTGAAAGTAGCTTGTGGAGCTTTGGTGGCAATTACAGGAACTAGAAGAGGTAGCATATACTACCTCAACGGAACCACAATAATTGGGCATGCTGCTATGGCAAGTTCGAAAGAACAAGACATATCGAAATTATGGCACATGCGACTCGGGCATGCTGGTGAGAAGGCGCTTCAGACATTGGTGAACCAAGGAGTCCTTAAGGGTGCCACAACTGGAAAAATTGATTTCTGTGAACATTGTATATTTGGTAAACAAAAAAATGTGAAGTTTGGTACAGCTATACACCAAACAAAGGGTATTTTGGATTATGTTCACACCGATGTATGGGGTCCCACAAAGAATGTCTCATTGGGAGGAAAGAGATGGTTTGTCACCTTTATTGATGACTACTCGAAGAGAGTTTGGATGTATCCCATGAGGCACAAAAACGAGGTTCTCCAAATCTTCCTAGAGTGGAAGAAAATGGTAGAGAATCAGACGGATAGGAAAATCAAAAAGCTGAGATCAGACAACGGGGGAGAATATACTTATGATCCATTCCTTAAAGTATGCCGAGATGAAGGGATCGTTCGACACTTCACTGTTCCTGGTAAGCCACAACAAAATGGAGTTGCTGAGAGAATGAACCAGACATTAATAGAGAAGGTTCGATGCATATTGTCTCAAGCAGGATTGAGTAAGGCATTTTCGGCTGAGGCTCTCAGTTATGCAGTTCACTTGGTGAATCGTTTACCTGTTTCTGGAAACGGTGAGAGAATAACGCTTGAGGTATGGTCAGGTAGTCCTGTTAGTGATTATGATAAATTGCATGTGTTTGGGTGTCCTGCTTATTATCATGTGACAAACTCAAAACTGGATCCTAGAGCAAAAAAAGCCAAGTTTATGGGCTTTAGCAAAGGTGTGAAGGGCTATAGGTTATGGTGTCCAGAAACAAGTAAGATTGTTAATAGTCGAGATGTGACATTCGATGAGTCTGGAATATTTTTGCAGAAAATTGAAAATAATGACGAGGCATTGAAGCAGGTGGAGGAGGTAGTGTTCTCTCCTGATGTGGTTGCTCCTACTGAAAAACCTATTGATTAGGTAAATAAAAACTTTGATGTCTTGGAACAGAAAGAGCAAAGTCTTGAGGAGCAAAGCCTTGTAAATGAAAGAGTGGAGGAACCTGAGTCAATCGCCAAGAATAGACCACGAAGGGTAATTCGAAAACCTGCACGGTTTGATGATACGATAGCATATGCTTTCTCTTTGATTGATGGAGTTCCTAACAGTTACAAAGATGCTATTCAGAGCCCGGATAGCTTACACTGGCAAGAGACTGTGAATCAGGCGATAGCATCATTGGAGATAAATCAAACTTGGGATTTGGTACAACTTCTAAAAGGTAAGAAGGAAATTGGTTGTAAATGGGTTTTTGCAAAAAAGGAAGACTCTTCTTACGTTATAAGGCTCGACTTGTGGCTAAAGGCTACGCACAAAAAGAAGGTATTAATTACAATGAAATTTTCTCACCTGTGGTAAAATATTCTTCCATTTGAATTTTGTTGGTTTTGGTTGCTCAATTTAATCTTGAGCTTGCACAACTCGATGTAAAATCTGCTTTTTTGCATGGAGATTTGGAAGAAGAAATATATATGGTGCAACCAGTCGGTTTCCGAGTAGTTGGACAACAACATTTAGTATGCAGATTGAAGAAATCTTTGTATGGGCTGAAGCAATCCCCTCGCCAATGGTATAAAAGGTTTGATCATTTCATGGTAGAGCATATGTATACTCATAGTCAATTTGACCATTGTGTGTATTATCGGTGTCTCGATGATGGATCGTTTATCTATTTGCTCTTATATGTTGATGATATGTTAATTGCTTCAAAGAGACAGATGGAGATTGATAAGCTCAAAGATGAGCTTTCTAAAACATTTGAAATGAAAGACTTAGGCAATGCAAAGAAAATACTTGGAATGGAGATAGAGCGAGATCGGAAAAAAGGTACAGTCTGGTTGACTCAGTCTCAATATCTACGCAAGGTATTGTCAAGATTTAGTTTGAATAATTCAACCAAACCCGTTAGTACTCCACTTGCTCCTCATTTCAAGCTTAGTGCTTCCATGTGTCCAAGTTCTGATGATGACAAAAGGTATATGGAGAACATTCCTTATACAAATGCTGTTGGTGCGTTGATGTATGCTATGGTGTGTACTCGACCTGATCTTTCACACGCAGTAAGCATGGTGAGTCGTTATATGCATAATCCTGGTAAAGAGCATTGGCAGGCTGTAAAATGGATTCTTAGGTACATTCTTGGCACTATTGATGTTGGTATTAAGTTTCAAAAACAAGAAATGTTTAATCTTGACAATCGTGTAGCTGGTTATGTGGATTCTGATTATGCTGGTGATTTGGATAAGCGACGATCTACTACGGGTTATTTATTTACTATGGCTGGTGGACCTGTTTGTTGGCGTTCAACATTGCAGTCTACTGTTGCATTGTCTACCACTGAAGCAGAGTATATGGCAGTAACAGAAGCTTTTAAAGAAGCTATTTGGATGCATGGTTTGATCAATGACTTGGGTATTTTGCAGGAACATATAGATGTATTTTGTGATAGCCAGAGCGCTATTTGCTTGTCAAAAAATCAAGTCCATCATGCTCGTACAAAACACATTGATGTCCGTTTTCACTTTATTCGAGAAATTATTAGCAAAGGGGATATTCGTTTATTAAAAATTGGAACTGCTGATAACCCTGCTGATATGTTGACAAAGGTGATCGCTCGTGAAAAGTTCTGGCATTGTTTAGATTTCATCAACGTCGGAAGGGAGTAGTGCGTTGACGTGGTAGCAACCAAATTCGCTATCAACTTGGAGATTGTTAAACGATGTCATAAGCCCTATTCTCTAGGACCAAGACCTATTCTCAAGGTCTTTTTTAGGTTTGTTATTTTATCTTTACGTTTAGGAGAAAGCTATATAATGCCATTCTTTCTGCTGTTGAAATCATCAAGTTTTGAGTGTCATATTGTATGTCTTGAGTAACTTTGGTGTTGTGAGTAAATTTGTTCCGCTTTCGGTGAACAACATAATGAAAGGAGAAACATTTGTTTTTCAGCAAAGTCAATTCCCGAGCTTTCCTTTTCTCTCTGTCATTTTCTTACGCTTTCTCTTTTCATTCTTCCAACAAATTTTCTTTGGTTGTTTTTCCTCCGTCAACATTTTCTTCTCACCAACGTTGATTTCCTCAGTCAAGAGACATCAAGTGGTGTCTCGGTCAAGAGACGTCAAGAGACATCAAGTGGTATCGATTTCCACACCAACGTTGATTTCCTCGAAGAAGAGGTGGCCGAACTTCAGCGTAGATGAACCGAACTCATTCTTTCCTCAATGGAGAACTGAAGGAGACTGTCTACGTCCGACAACCAACTGTCTTCCTGGACAACGACAACTCCGACAAGGCACTCTACGGGCTTCGGTAAGCACAGCGAGCAGCTACTGATCGTGGGAGTGTACGTCGACGACCTCATAATCACTAGAGGAAACATGGAAGTTCTTGGAAGATTCAAGCGGGGAATATCAAAGAACATCAAGATGAGTGATCTCAGCGTGCTCAGCTACTACCTCAGCATTAAAGTGCAATAGAGTACTGCAGGTATCACCATCTTGTCAAAGTGCGTATGCGAAGAAGCTGTTGGACACAGCTGGGCTAGCGAACAGTAACACTACAAGGACGCTAATGTTGGCCCGGCTCCAACTATGGAAGGCCGGCACTACGACGATAGTCGACGCCACCAATTATCGCAGCATTGTCGGGAGTCTGTGCTATCTAGTAAACACACGCCCTGACCTCGCTTATTCCTTTTGATACGTGAGTAGGTTTATTGAAGCACCTAGGGAGGAGCATCTCGTGGCTATCAAGTGCATCCTGCGCTATGTGGCCGGAACTAGAGGCTGGGGTGTGAGATACTGTGCAGGGAGAGGAGAGAAAAAGCTTGAGTTTGGGGTGTGAGATACTGTGCAGGGAGAGGAAAGCAAAAGCTTGAGCTGGTCAGCTACAGTGATAGTGACATGGCCGGTGACGTTGATGATCGTAAGAGCACCAGCGGGATGATTTACTTCCTCTCAAGTTGTGCGATTTGCTGGCAATCAACTAAACAAAAGGTAATTGTTTTCTCCTCTTGCGAAGCAGAGTACATCGTCGCTTCGACGGCAGCTACACAGGGGGTCTGGCTTGCGCGGCTGATAGAAGAACTCAGCGGAAGAGAAGATGATCCACCAATGCTATACGTGGGACAACAAAGCCACGATCTCCCTGATCAAAAATCCAGTTTTGCACGACCGGAGCAAGCACATAGAGATCAAGTTCCATTACATCCGGGAGTGTGCAGATCAGAGGCTTATCAAGATTGATTTTATCTGAAAATAGGAACAACTTGGAAACATTTTCACTAAGTCTCTAGCACGGGTAAAATTTGAAGAACTCCGCTCAAAGATCGGAGTTCAAATAATAAGGTAGATATACCAAAGCTTTTAGGAGAAGATTGTTAGATAGAAGCCTATGGTTTCTTTATTTAGGTTATTGATGTTTTCTCTGAAATTAGTTAGTTGAATCTTGTTTTTAGGTAATCTGAATTCACGCATATACATAGAGTGGAAGAGCATATCTTTTAGCTGACCATTTGTAAATTTATAGGCGCAAGATTTGTTGGCCACTTCGGGCCATTTTTAGAATCTAGTTTGTTATAAATAGTCTAATTAAATGAGAAACATCGGTACCGTGTTTTTCAGCAAAGTGAATTCTCAAGCTTCCCTTCTCTCTCTGTTATTTTCTTACGCATTCTCTTTTCTTTCTTCTCCCAACAAAATTTTCTTCGGCTATTTTTTCTCCGTCAACGATTTCCTCTCACCAACATCGATTTCCTCAGTCAAGAGACATCAGAAATATCTAGAGCTATTTTGGGATTTAGATACTTTCGAGGATGAAATACCTTTTTAGGGATATAATGTAACAGTTCAATTTAAAAAAAGAAAATCAAACCTCACTAAAAATTGAGAAATTTTCACCATAAACCAACCACCCACCACCCTACTTAACTCCCACCTCACTTCTCCTCATTCACACAACTATTTTTTCCCTTCCATCTTGTGAGTTACAGACGTGAGTGAGAAAAAGATCTAGAGAGAGATTGATCTTACCTGTGATCTCAGCCGACAACACCATCACCTTTCTCTCTGAGACGGTATCAATGTGGGAGTGGGCGTAGCAGTTTGAAGGAAGTGTCTTCCTCGCCGTTGGTAGTAGAACATGTTAGAAGAATTTTGATTACGTCAAATATAGTTGTTAGTAGAATAAGTTAAACTATTTTTAGCTATTTAGTTTAACTAATTTTACATATTTCTAGTTAGTTTCTATTTTGGTAGTTATTTGTTACGCTATCAAACTCAATTTCAGTACTCAATAATATTATTTTATCCCTGAAACTCCAATTGTTTATGTTTGTGACTTAATCATTCTTCTGTCAAAACAAGATTGGTATAAGAGCCACCACTAAGCTTTATAGAGTAGCAATTTTTTAGTGATCAAATACAGAGAGTATGAGTGAAGACAAAACTTTAACGAAGATCCCTCACTTTAATGGTCATTATGATCACTAGAGTGAGCTGATGGAAAATTTGCTCAAAGCAAAGGGTCTATGGAGTGTGGTAGAGATTGGTTTCTCAAAACCAGTAGAAGGAACAATGTTGACCGAGGCACAAAAGGGCCACCTTGATGATGCTAAACTTAAAGATCACAAAGTAAAGCATTATCTCTTCCAGGCAATTCATCGTACTATCTTTGAACAAATCTTGGATCGTCGCACAACCAAGATTGTCTGGGACTAAATGAAGCGAAAGTTTTTAGGAAACCAAAAAGTGAAGAAATCTCTTCTTAATGCATTAAGGAGAGAATTTGAGGTCCTAGAGATGAAGAAGGATGAAAGTATTACAGATTATTTTGCAAGAGTGATGATAATCTCCAACAAGATGAGAAACAATGGAGAAGATATGCCAGACAAGAAAATTGTAGAAAAAATTATGCATACCCTGACTGAAAAATTTACGTATGTTGTAGTATCCATTGAAGAATCTAAAGATACTGATAACATGTCCATCGATGAATTACAAAGTTCACTAGTTGTGCATGAACAAAAATTTCGAAGATCCAACATTAATGGAAAGGAGCAAGTTCTAAAAGTCGAAGTTGAACGAAAATAAGTAACAGAGGAAGATGAACTTACTCGGGTAGAGGACGCGGAAGAGGAAGATTAACTTTTAACAAAGAAACTATTGAATGCAATAGGTTTCATGACTTAGGTCATTTTCAATATGAATTTCCAAAGATGAATAAGAAAATGAATTATGCAGAGTTAGAAGAAGAGGATGAAATGCTGTAAATGGCTCATATGGAAAAACATGAAGCAAAAAGAAAGATGCTTAGTCTTAGATTCTAGTTGCTCAAACCATACACGTGCAAATGAAGATATGTTTTCAAGCTTAGACAAGATCTTTTCTCACATTGTCAAGGTTGGAAATAATACAAGTATGAAAGTTACTGGAAGGGGTGTAGTGAAATTAACTTCGCATAGGGTTCGTTACACTATTAGTAATATGTATTGGATCCCTGAACTCAAGAATAATCTCTTGAGCGTTGGAGAACTACAAGAAAATGGAATAGCAGTGTTGTTCAAAGATGGTGCATGTAACATTTATCATCCACAGAAAGGAAAAATGGTGAGTCAATTATGAGTGCAAATCGGTTGTTCATTTTGCTTCCTGAACCATCTACCACAACAAATGAAGGAAGATGTCTCCAAGTTTCAAATACGGATCAGTCAACACTTTTGCACCATCGTTATGGTCATCTCGGCTATAAAAGCTTGTGTAAACACAAAAACATGGTAATCTCGGCTATAAAAGCTTGTGTAAACACAAAAACATGGTAAGAGGTCTGCCTCAAATTGTAACTCCAAACACCACTTGTGAGGCATATATTAAAGACAAGCAACATCGGACTTCATTTCCAAACATGGGTAATGGAGAGCAACTGAAAAATTGGGCCTTGTTCATGCAAATATATGTGGTCTAATTTCACCTGCATCAAGTAGTTAGAAAAAATATTTGTTGTTCTTTATTAATGATTTTTCAAGAAAGGCATGGAGTTATTTTCTTATACAAAAATCAAAAACATTTTATCATTTCAAATGTTTCAAAATAATGGTGGAAAACAAAATTGAAATGCCTAAAAAATGTTTAAGAATAGATAGAGGAGGAGAATTAGATTTTTGCAAACAACATGGAGTGAGGAGACAATTGACCACAGCCTATGCCCCATAGCAAAATGGAGTGGTCGAACGCAAAAATTGCACCGTGATGAACTTGGTAAGAGCTATGCTGATAGAGAAGAAAGTGCCTAAAAATTTCTAGCCTGAAGCAGTCAGGTGGACGATTCACATTTGGAATCGATCACCCACTCTAGAAGTAAAAAACATAACACCATAAGAGGTCTGGAGCGGAGAGAAGCCATCAGTAAATTATTTCAGAGTTGTTGGATGTGGGGGATATGTTCATTTTTCATATGCTAAGAGAAGCAAACTTGAAGATAAAAGTGTAACATGTGTTTTATTTGGAGTCAGCAGTGAATCCCAAGGGTATAGAATGTTTGATACAACTAATAAAATTATAGTAAGTCGTAATGTAGCTTTCAAGGAAGATCGTGAATGAGATTGGAAAATTTTTGAAGGTGAAACAAAATTGAACTGAGAGGAAAATATTGAAATTGATGAGAACACAACCGAAAAAGGAGAAATCACGAAGGAAACGACTGAACGGGTTGTTGAAACAATTGAACTAGTTGCTGAAAATGAAGGAGAAATCACGGAAGAAACGACTAGAATGATTGCTGAAACAATTGAACCAGTTGCTCAAAACAATTTTCTAGTAGCTGTTGTACCAGATTTAACAATAAGGGAGGGGAGAAATCGACATCCACCTGTATGATTAGCAGATTATAATTATGGTGAAGGCTTATTTGAAGAGGATGAAAATATGACATTCTTGATGATCAAGATCCTATGAATTTTGAGGAAGCTATCAAAAGCCCAAAATGGAGATTGGCTATGGATCAAGAAATCAAATCCATTAAAAACAAATCAAACTAAAAGGCTATGAGAAAAATGGAAGTGAGGAGATGTTGTAAAAACTACACAAGGCTTTTTACGGATTAAAATAAACACCTAGAACTTGGTTTAGTCAAATAAAATCCCATTTCATCAGTAAAGAATTCAAAAGCAATTTCAATGAGCAGACACACTCTTCATCAAGAGGAAGGGAGGTAAAATTCTTATTGTAAACATTTATGTTGATGATATTTTATTTACCGGAGATGATGAAAAATTATTGGAAGAGTTTAAACATTCTATGAATAAAGAGTTTGACACGACTGATTTAGGTTAGATGAGATTTGTCCTTGGAACAGAGGTAATACAAAAATTAGATGGTACTTCTATATGTCAAAGAAAGTATGTGGCTGAAGTTTTAAATCGATTTGGCACAGAGAATTACAATTCTGTTTGTAATCCCATTGTTCCAGGATAGAAATTGGCAAATATGAAAGTGGTGCAAAAGTAGATGTAACTTTGTATAAACAAATAGTGGGGAGTCTGATTTATCTCACAACTACTCGTCCTAATCTCATGCTGTAAGTTTGATTATTCGTCTTATGGCATGTCTAACACAACAACATTTTGCAGCAGCTAGAGGATTTGAAGGTACCGCAGATTATGATGTATTTTATAGAAAGGGAGAAGTTAGTGATTTAATTGGATTTACTGATAGTGATTATACTTGAGACATGGAAGATAGTAAGAGTACTTCAGGCTATGTGTTTATGATGAGTGGAGGAACAGTAACTTGGTCTTCTCGTAAGCAGCCTATAGTCACCTTATCAACCACAGAAGTTAGATTTCTTGTTGCTAGCGCCTCTGCATATCAAGCTGTTTGAATGAGGAGGATACTCAAAGAGATTGGTCACCCTCAACTAGAGAAAAAAAGCTAATGTATGATAATACTTCAACTATTAAGCTAACCAAAAATCTAGTTCTACGTAAACGTTCCAAACATATAAGAGTAAGATTTCATAACTTACAAATCTTAAAAAATAAGGAACCGTTAATTTATTATTTTTTGGTACCCAAATCAAATTGCTGATTTGTTGACAAAACCTCAATTTCATAATTAATAATTAATTTTTTTATAAAGAAGAATTGATTATGTCAAATAGGGTCTTGTATTACAAGAATAAGTGAGACTATTTTTAGCTATTTAGTTTAACTAATTTGCCATATTTGTTTCTATTGCAGTTCTGATCCGTAAGGCTATAAAGTTGGGTACTCAATTCTATATCACTTGAAACTCAAATTGTTTATGTGTCTGGCTTAGTCATTCTTCTGTCAAAACCTTAGGAAACAGAATCAACTGTCAAAACCTTAGGAAACAGAATCAAGAGCGTCTCTAAGCACATCGTTAGAGACAAAGAAAAAATCGCGGGAATCTCATTAAGCAATTTTGGGTGAGGAAGATGAAGAATCGAGTGTTTTGGTGTAGGATCCAAATCTCAGTTCTAGGTGGCTTGTTGTCGTGACATCCACGACCAACCAAACAACGACCCTGTCATTGCCCCAAACAGAACACGCGATCTACAACCCGTACCAATACCCAGCCTAGCAGCAGTAGAATTGGCCCAACCCGCGTCGACCCAATTTCTAACCTGAGACCCCTGCCTCAACTCGAGTGTTGACTCGTGCCCTCAGCACCGCAGGTGTCCGGCACATTACAGCACCCGGTCATGGCTTCTCTTGGCTCAGCTCATCGATTCTCGACTCAGCTTTGTACCTCGCTTTGGCTCAGATTGGCGGCTTGACTTCTCGACTTAGGCGGCTCGATATACAACTATTTCCTAAGTTTTCGACCTTTCTGATGACCTTATTAAGACCATTTGAAGTTTGTAAGACTCCGTTGTACATATTATAGAATAATAGATTGTGTTAAATTTCATTAGTAGTTCGTGTTTTATTGCATTCTATTTAAGGTACAAAATCGATGTTATCTCTATTTTCTTATAAGTAGAATTTTTTTTTTTTTTTTACTTACAAGTAAAAAGTTCTTTTTACAAATAAGTAGAGTTTTTTTCACAAACTTACTAACGGAAAGCATTGTTCATCTCGGTACTACACAGATTCAAGCCCACAAGAAAATGTATAATGTCCACGTCCAAATCTAACATATTTGTAGAATTTACGGGANAAAGCATTGTTCATCTCGGTACTACACAGATTCAAGCCCACAAGAAAATGTATAATGTTCACGTCCAAATCTAACATATTTGTAGAATTTACAGAAGTAGTTTTGTAGAAGTTTGAACTTGAAATTAATGTCATGAGCTCATATAGGTTATTTGGATTTCAAGAGACAAAATTAAACTTTTATCAAGAATAAATTGATGATACTAGTTTAAGCTAATCAGATAAGTGACCTTCCTATCGGTTCGATCGGAAGACTTGTCTTATGTTTGATGACACATGCCCAATGGGTCTTGCACGTGTCATGTATGTGTTATGATGTTATGACATGTGCCCAACCTGAATATAAATGAAGAGGTAATTTAAATTATTTTTGTAACCAAAATTAAATAATACCTTATGCCTTAGCCCAATGTTGTGAGTCCACCTCGGTTGATTTGGATGGCAAATATTGGTTTTGAACTAGCACCAAGTATAAATTAGTAACTCTAACTTTGGTTAACCAAGTAAGTAGCTCCACTATGGACTTGGTTTGAGTAATTGATTTACGCATGATGACACGTGACTCGTGGCTCCACACGTGAAATATTGATGTGCAATGTCATACTATGCAATTGTAACGGTCGTTACAAAAATAAAATCTGTGAAGTCGCCGGAAAATGTGAGAATTTCAATGAGGCACCAACCAAACAGTCATCAGCCCTTCCCAAAACTCACCTGCAAAAAAGAAAGAGTGAGAAGAAGAGAGAAGATGACGAGTTACGTTAGTGGAAAACCACCGACGGCGAGATCTAAAAAATTCTGGTTTACACGTATGAAGTGCGAGGCTCCAAGGAAGAACTCAACAAAGATCCATAACATTTAGGTAAGTTAAACAACATCTTTCTATCGTGCATTTCAATTAAGATTCACGCTGGCCAAGAGAGAACTAACTTACAAAAATTAGAGATTTTAAACCCTTTTATTATCAAGTTATATTAATGTATCGACACGTTCATTGTGAAGGAGGGTAACAAGAGGTGCGTAACAACTTAGATCCGGTGAAAAACGACGATGAAAAAGTCATTGGAATTACATCAGGAAGAGAGAGAAACTCGAATGAGAAATTGCGTAAGTCGGATAAGGAAGATGAGATTCGATGAATCTGAATCTAGTAGCCTTCGGTCCACTTGCAACAACTTCACCCCATGATCTAAATCCCTCCAACTCACGGCCAAAAATGTTGGCAGCCCATGTCTCGTGTAGTTGACCGAAGTTCGCGCCTTGACCCGAATGCGACCTGCACGCCTGTCAACCTCTCCCAATGACATGTGTCACTACTGCAAAAGTCAACTCCTTCGACTCACGTGGCTTCATCGACTCGACTCCAGCTGGGGCTTGGCGGCTCCTCGGCTTGGTTTGACATTTTTTATACTGATTCTTACATTTTTTCTACCCTTCTAGAGCTGATTTTGACCTTCATTAAAGTAATTAATGTCAGTACACCATCATATTTCCCAAATTTAAGTTTAACTAAGTTAGAAATATGAATTACTAACAAAGCACGATGGATGTTTTAATAGGGAACAACTCTTGAAGATACCTAGAGGAACTTCGAGGGACGAAATTCAAACGTACTCAAATTTAGGAAAAACGCCGACTAAGACCAACTAAGCAAGTGGTCTTACTATCGTCTTGATTGGACAACTTGTTTTATGTATGACGACACGTGCCTAGTGGCACTTGCACGCATCATTTATGCTTTATATTTTATGATGTGATAAGTAGGATATATGATGATGATCCTTGATATATGATGATGTGACTGTGTTATATGATGATGTTATATGATGATGATGATGTAAGATGTAAGCTTATAAGACTACTTAGTACGACGTTATTCCATATTAAGACAAGGTGCATGTTTGAATGCCATCATGCATTATGATGATGATTTTTCTAAGACACAACCCTAGTTAATTTTAATGATGATGAACGTACGAAGACCAATGCATGCGTATTACTTAGAGTAATATGTGAATCAAATATAAGGTTGTACATATACATATACATATACATCCTATGTGAATCAAATATAGGGTTGTGCCTCGCATGACACTCAAAGGTCTGTTGATCTCCAGACGTTGCTATGGATAGCTTAGTTCGATTATGATGGGTCCAGGGAGTGCGAACCGCCTAAGGATCCACGCTTGCACGTGTGGATCGTGTGCAGAGAAGTACTACACATCCAATTTTATCCAGACTGAAAGCCACCCATATGATGGTTTAAATGATAGTTCCCTAGATCATGAGTTGCATGTGTTTGTAGTTCTTGACTCCAATAATGATAACACTTATTGAGTATTTCTTAAAATACTCAAGTCGTGTGCTACTTCTATTTCAGGTAAAGGCAAGACACCCATGTACAACCGACAACGACATCGCAAGTAGAGACTATGACACGTGAATAGGATAGTAGTATTTTTTTTTCTTAGACTTTGGTTAGAATAGTGTGTTTTATTCTTTTCCTTTTTTTATTCCAAATTCACGTTATTTATTTTTCGTTGTTTTGTTTTAAGGTTTTATTGTAAATGCATCGGTTGATGGAATCATTTTATGATTTGTTTTAAATGTATGTTTTCGTACTTATCAGTCGTGTCATTCATATAGTTGCAATTTGTATTTATGTTTAATTATACCTTTAAAAACTATTTATGCTCATAATAAATTATATTTATGTTTAATTACATAAGTTTAGAGAGAATAAATAAATAAGACCACCCTCTCACCATTTGGATGAAGGCTTTTTATCTATAATGCCCGTAAACTTGTAAAGAATGTTTGAGAAGAAATGTTCCATATAAATGAAGTATTTTCAAGAATTTTATTACATTAATTAATTTTAGATAATTAATATATAATTTATTTATTTAATTATAAGAAAAATAATAATCAAAATAAAGAAAATGGAGATAAATAAATAATTTGAAAATGAAATGATAAAGATATATTTTAAATGGATATAGATTTGAAAAAGTGTAAAAAGCGTAAAAGATTTTAAAAGATTTAAATTTGAATTTTGTAATAATATTTCGTGTGTATATATATAAAATTCAGAAGAAGAAATCATATAATTTCATTAATTCTATAATTTTTTAGTACAAAAAAAAAAAAATGAAAGCTGTGCCGAAACATAGTTTGTCAGTGAGAGCGAGTTCTTTGAAATCGAAGGTGAAGAAGCCGAGTCTTTCTTTGCCACCAACGTCGATGACCAAAGCCAAAACTCTGGCTCCGACGACTATCGTACCACAGCCGACTCCGTCGTCATCGGGAGAAGATAATTGAGAAACAATCTTGAAGAAGAAGTTTGCGGGAACGATCTCGAAAGCACAACGACAGCTTTCGGAAAATAGGAAGAAAGTAAGGAGTGAAAAGGGAAGAGAAGCGGACGGGAAAGGTTTGGAGGCAGTGGACGATAGGCGTGTCGTGCGACCGTTGGCTCCGTCGTTAGAAGAGAATGAAATAAGAATGTTGAAAGATAGAAGGGAAGAGATGAGAGCAGCGGCGAGAAGAGATTTGGAGGAGGTGGAGAGGAGGGTGGTGGTGGATGATAGCCATGCATCGTTGAGGGAGTATGAGCGTCTATGTGGTTTTCCCATTCCCTACGTTGGTGGGTTTCTAAATAGGATGCATTATTATGGTTTATATTTGAAGGATTAGTCATATGCTACTCATCTATTTTTTCGTCTTACCTTAATAATATTTGTTTCTTCGTACGGGGTAGATGATGAGGGTGCTAAAACAGTGTCAACATAGTTGAGACGGTTGGGTGCATCTACTGATTCCTCATCACCGATAACATTTTCTTTCTTCTCAATTAAGGGTATTCATATGATTCGAGAATCTGATCAATGCGGTCTACTCAATTCAAACTATAAAAATTGGGTTGGGTTAGATTTCTTTTCGATTTTAAGTTGGGTTAATTTTTTGAGAAATTAAAAAAACGAGTCTATTTACAAGTTGACAATTGATCCAATCAACCCAAAAAAAAAAATAGAATTACAATGTCTTATTCTATTTTGAAGATTATTATGAGCATTAAAAATATATGATATTTATAACGGATGTTAGTAATGCAGCGTGAATATTTGATATTTGAATTTGATGAGATTTTAAATATTAATATAATATTAGATAAATAGAAATTTTAAATAATTAAAAAAAATAATAATAAAAAATAATAATAAAACTACACAATCAAACCTAAAATAGAGGATCTAAAATGCTTTTCTAACCAACTCAAACCCAAAAGATTAGTTTTTGATCTAAATAGTTGATAATTTATTACAAAATTGTCTCAACTTTTAACTTTTGGTTTTTCTGTTAAACTAATCTGAGATCTAGTTCAATAAAAGAAAGTTTTTTTTCCGAACTGATTTGAAATCTAGTTCAATCAAAAAAATGTTTCGTATCTCTGTCCAACTGGTCTGAGATCTAGTTCAATCAAAGAATGTTTCGTTTTTCTATCCAACAGATCTAGTTCAATAAAAGAATGTTTTGTTTCTCTGTCCAACTGATCTGAGATCTAGTTCAATAAAAGAATGTTTCGTTTCTCTGTCCAACTTATCTGAGATCTAGTTCAATCAAAGAATGTTTCGTTTCCCAACTGATCTGAGATCTAGTCCAATCAAAGAATGTTTCGTTTCTCTGTCCAACCGATCTGAGATCTAGTTCAATCAAAGAATGTTTCGTTTCTCTGTCCAACTGATTGAGATCTAGTTCAATCAAAGAATGTTTCGTTTCTCTGTCCAACTGATCTGAGATCTAGTTCAATCAAAGAATGTTTCGTTTCTCTGTCCAACTGATCTGAGATCTAGTCCAATCAAAGAATGTTTCGTTTCTCTGTCCAACTGATCTGAGATCTAGTTCAATCAAAGAATGTTTCGTTTCTCTGTCCAACTGATCTGAGATCTAGTTCAATCAAAAAATGTTTCGTTTCTCTGTCCAACTGATTTGAGATCTAATTCAATCAAAAAATGTTTCGTTTTTCTGTCCAACTGATTTGAGATCTAGTTCAATCAAAGAATGTTTCGTTTCTCTGTCCAACTGATTTGAGATCTAGTTCAATCGAAAAAATGTTTCGTTTCTCTATCCAACTGATCTGAGATCTAGTTCAATCAAAAAAATGTTTCGTTTCTCTGTCCAACTGATCTGAGATCTAGTTCAATAAAAGAATGTTTCGTTTCTCTGTCCAACCGATCTGAGATCTAGTTCAATAAAAGAATGTTTCGTTTCTCTGTCCAACTGATCTGAGATCTAGTTCAATCAAAAAATGTTTCGTTTCTCTGTCTAACTGATCTGAGATCTAGTTCAATCAAAGAATGTTTCGTTTCTCTGTCCAACTAATTTGAGATCTAGTTCAATCAAAGAATGTTTCGTTTCTCTGTCCAACTGATCTGAGATCTAGGTCGAATTGAACTAGCTACATAGAAGAAGAAAAAAATAGGTTCACTAATGATGGCTCAATAATGGCTCAATTACAATTGTAATGAAAGAACAATACTTTGGTTGGCTAAAGATCATAATTAAAATGCTGAAACTACTACTACATTGGGTTAAAATATGCGATATCTATTACACGTCGTTGAAGACCAAAACTTGAAACTATTGACGATTTCGCTTTATCCTATTCTGCCATATACAACATTTGATAAGAAAAGCTCGACTTTGCAAATTTATCGACTACCATTGATGCTCGGTTGAGGACAAGTCTGTTCTAGATTCAGACTAGCACACAAGAACAACATCACTATCACTATTTGTGGAGTAATGCCTAGCTAGCTTTACGACCCCATTGATATGGCTAATGGAATTTCACTCTCACGAGACATTATCGAGTTGTTGGACGACAAATTGCTTCGCCTTTGATTGTCATTGTTGCCATCCTCCTCTACCTGATCCCTTAGCATCGCATCGAGGGGATTCACCAGACAAATTATTATTGTTGTTGTCGTCGTTTGTATTATTTGCGCTCGTGGCCATGGCAAGGGAGACTCGAAAACCACATGCACGCGAGATGACTCTATAGATGAAGGTCAAGATCCAAAAGAACCAAGGGAGACAAACCAATGACAAGCCAGCAACCGGTAGCCATGCGGTGGTTTCGGTCTCCGGTAGGATTATGTACACCAAAAGGCAAGCTCCACCGCTGAGAATGCAGAAAAAGAGAGAGAAAAAGACGATCCATACGAATGCACGTCCAGCTGAGGGATCAACCAAAGACATTAATTTTAACGATTTAGATCTCGATGGATGAAAGCTTCAAGAACAGGGTATTATTCCTACGATCATCTTCCATGCTCTTCATTGACAAACTTTGTGAATCAGAAATTCATCGGAGAATTGCATGGAAATGCGTTGGGGACAGTTTTGTGATCGTCAAAAAAACAAGAAATTTTTTTTGTAAAGTTTGTCTAATTTACAAAAAATTTGGTCGTTTTTTTTTTTTTTCTTTTTCTAATGGTGTTACGTGATTTCAGCTCTCTCAAAATTAGTCGGTAATTCTTATTTACAGCTGTGAAATTTTAATTTTGTCACTATAGCAATTGAAATAAGGATAAAAAAAGTCTCCATTATTAAACTATTAAACTATCCTAACAATGGAACTATAATAGAAATATGAAAAGTTATCCATCAATGACTTTAATCCATGTTCTTTTCGGTTGACTCGTTATCCGCATGGGACGCTTAACTTTAAGTGTTAAACATGGAATAAATGTTTAACCATACTTAGAGAGTGATTCTACCGTTGGGGTTAGAAAATACATCAACAATAACCGATATCTTGATTAGTGGGACCTATTTTTTATGATTGTTTCATGGATTCTACATTTTTTTTAGTAAAATTGGATGTATAGTACTTCTCTACACACAGTTTATGATCGAATCAGCCTAGCAGCTGACTCACTAGCCATGGCTCATGCATGCATCTTTCCTACACAGTTGGCATGCATGCAACTTGAAGATGCTACTCTTGGAACATGACCTTGTATTGTTTGATTCGATTTTTACCTATTCATTCCCACATCGATTGGAAGAGAGGAATGAGTGTCAGCGAGGACGCTAGGTCCCAAAGGGGTGAATCGTGAGATCCCATATTGGTTGGAGAAGGCAACGAAGCATTCTTTATAAGGGTATGAAAGTCTCTCCCCCTCAGACACATTTTAAAAACCTTGAGGAGAAGCTCGAAAGGAAAAATTCAAAGAGGACAATATCTGTTAGTGGTGGGTTTGGACGGTTAAACTTTCATTGTTGTATTATTTATTAGCAAAGCTGGATAACAGTTGGGATGAGTTTAGTGGCTAGTGATAAGGTATGGGTCGATTAAGTATCGGACAAATTGATTGATGTAAGTTTGATAGTGGTAAATTTTTATGTCAATGATGAAGTCTTTTGATGGAACAAAGAACGGAGGCATGAAAATTTGTTTTCAAAGTGGACAACTTCATACTATTGATGAAGTCTTTTGTCACTTGAAAAAACGTGAGAGAATAGGAATAAGTACAAAGACTTCACTAGTACCGTACTTATAGGCTCATAATCATGTCAACGAGGATTGATAGGGTACCACACTCATATCTTGTCATATTCTTGGTTTTGTCCTAAGAGTTTAGGCCCTTAAGTTTTGTTCATGAATTTTGAGTTTTGTCATGTCTGGCCCGTGTATTTTGATCCTTGATTTTGAGTACTTAACCTTGATTCTGATCTAAAGATTTTAGTTTTAAGTTTCTCGGTCCTTAGTTATGAGAATTTGGATCTTAATTGTTTTTTTTTTTTTTTTTTTTTTTTTTT
>NC_036653.1:1709841-1731132 GCF_002806865.2 Cucurbita pepo subsp. pepo
TTTTTTTTTTTTTTTTTTGTTTGTTTGTATCTTATTTCTTATTTTGTTCCATAAGGCACTTTCTCTAGGATTTACCATACGAGATATAAATCTGATAACTTGTATCCAAACTTCATGTGTTTCAAGCGACACTACTTGAATCTATGTTTGAATCTATGTCCAATGTTTCATGTAATCCAGTGCGATTCGACTTGGAGGCTTAACGTTCTAACCAATCTTGGAGGCTTTTTAGAATTCTTTCTTCCCGCGATTTGGCTTTAGATTCCTTCCCAAAAATTTGCAAGAACTCAACTAAAACAACATAAGAAAAAAAAAAAATTACAGAGGCTAATTCCATCAAATACTCATAGATCTTAAGGAAAACTCGAGATTGAATCGAACACCTAAAATGAATCTCCAAATCCTAAGTATGCCAACACAATTATTATAGAAGACAGATAGTCAACATGATACGATGAATGAGAACCCGTGCTGATGTTGAGTGTTAAAAAATCGTCACTAGCTCGAGGGGGTCAAGTCCAATAATTATGAGGCCCAATTATCATGAAAACTAATCAGCCCACTTAGAGTACAAGTATTAAAGAGTAAATACTCGCGCTCTTTATTAAGACTAACGAAAAAAAGATGAAAAGACTCTCTTTAGGACTCTACTATACTTTGATTTACTTGAACGATAGAGTTCGTGGGGTATTAAAAAATCATCGCTAACTCAATGGGATCAAGCCCAATAATTGTGAGTGCCCAATTAAGAGTGAAGACTATCAGAGAGGTATCGCTCTAATACAGTTTGTCACATCTCATTCCCAGAATTCGGATTCAGATAAGGATTCGACATCTAATGACCCCAACGTTTTCCGAACCAATGCCAATTCTTCCAACATGTTTTGTATAAGTATTGACTTTTAATTCTTTTAGGTTTGGTGTAGAGTCAGTGATCTTAATTTTATTTTAAGTTTCTCAGTTATTCTATAACTCAAGATCTCTATCATTCGGATTAGTCTCCGTTCATTCTATCCCTTATTTATTTATTTTTATTTTTTTTAAATGAATAAATTTATTTAAAATCTAATTTCATTCAACAATTTTTCATATTTTAATCTTAAAGGATCCAAAATAAACACAAACCAAACCCATTTATTTCTAATTATTACAAATAAGTCCTTACCTTAATCTAATCCAACTCATAAACGATGGTGTACATGGTCTGGGTTGGGTTGGGTTGGGTTGAGGGATTTTTTTTTTTACCCAACCCAATAATTCAGTTGGATTGGTAACCCAACCCAACCCTCTATTTTCGGGTTGGGTTTGGACTGGGTCCGAGTCGGATTGTCAAATTTCTTTTAAGTTTTATTTATCTACAATTTATAATTATTTGGATACAATGAGATAAAATATATTAAATGTTCACAAACAAACACAAATCAATCTAAATCAATAAAAACAACGAGCAAAAATTGTTACATATTAACATAGTTGTTGTCATAAAATTAAAGACAACTAAATATCGACATTCCTTGAGAATTGGTTATAGTAACAAAAATAGAAGGATAGATCCTGAAATTAAATAAACAATAAAAATGATTAGTTGAGAGGTATTTAAAAATATTTTAATTGAAATGTGTTTATTTATGAAATTAAATAAACAATAAAAATGATTAATTTAGAGGCATTTAAAAATATTTTAATTGAAATATGTTTATTTATATAAACTATTAGAATTCTAATAAAAATATATATAAATTGTAATATAATAATGTTGCAACAAATAGATAATAAATACATTAGAATTTAGAATATGTTTTAAAATTATATATATATATATATATATATATAAACGAACTAACTTTGGCAAACCCATTAATACGGGGAATTATTAATATATTTTATATATTTTTATTTGACTCAGTTCAACCTGAACGTTTTGCCCACAAACCCAAAAATCGAACCGATTCAGTTGGGTTAAAAAAAATGAATCCAACCCTATCCGAAATGTTAATCCAACCCAACCTAACCCTTATAGCTCGGGTTGGATTGGTCCGGGTTGTCAGGTTGAGCATACACTCCTATCATGAACACCCCATAACCCGACATAAAATTTCATAAATAAATTTAAGATAAAAATTATATTTAAAATTAAAATATTTTGTTATAGTGCAATTAATGTTTGATCTCTTGATAATTGATTTCCCATGGATGAAGGCACGAATCAACACCCAAATAAAAAGATTTCTAAATCGTTAACAAAATAATCAGTAATTTTCTCCTTATTTTCTCCCTTAATTTGTGGTTTAATAAAGACATTATCTAAATAATTATGATTTTATTTTATTTCAATTTATTTCCAACATACAAAAAAATAATAATAAAATAAATAAATAAATAAACACCTCCCTCTTAAATTCCCTTATTCTTACCATCCTTTTTCTTCTCTTCAACAGCAGAAAACCTGTTCCGTCAACACCTCCGCCGCACCACCGCCGCACCACCGCCGTTGCTGGTCGTGACTGTCTTGTCACGTGACATTGCTGTCCTGCACGTGATCTTCTTCTACCTCAACTGTGAGTTTGTGTTTTTCTGCAATTGGGTTATTAGTAGTTTTCTCGTTCGATTTGATTAACGTTAAAAAGATCGAATTTTTAGGGTTTTAAGGTTTTTTAAATTTTTTTTTTTTTCGGTTCTTCTTTTAGGGTTTTGTTGAAATAAAATTCATAATTTTTGTGATTGAGAATATGGGGCGAGGAAAACTTAGCATGCAATTGATCGGTAATGAAAAATCTCGAAAGACGACTTTTCTTAAGCGGAAGAAAAGTTTGTTGAGAAAAGCTTATGAGCTCTCGACACTTTGCGACGTTCGTGCTTGTGTCTTTGTCTATGGCCCGAATCATAACGACCAATCTCCCGTCGAACTCAACACGTGGCCACCGTGTCGGGAGGAAGTCAACAACATGATTGCTTCATACAAGGCTAATTGTCTCCACAAACGAGCTCGCAAGGCTTTCGATCTCCTCGACTTCTTCTCCGAGAGAAAGAAGAAGTTAGAAAACGACATGTCGAAGCTTCGTAAGGATGTTTTGGAAGCCAGGTAATTAAATTCAGTCGTTATTAATTGGGATACTTTTGTATACTTTTGTTTCAAAGTTTAAATCTTTTGAGTATGTATCAGGTTCCCGAAGTGGGATGAACGTCTAGATCATCTAACAGAAGATCAATTACGGATTCTAATGGTAAAATTGGACTCGAAGCTTGATACTATGAAGAGAAGGATCGAGATCGTCACGGAGAATCACGAGGAAGGAACATCGGGCGAGAACAACCAAACCCTAATCGCAAACATGAAGCCGGAACAAGTAATGTCATATGGAGAACAAAGTTATGAGATGTTTGGGAATCCATCAATGGAAACACAACCCATGATGCCATTCCATCACCAATATCATCAACAACTCCAAACAATGGCTCAAAATCGTCAAATGGATCATGAACTTGAGAATTTATCTCAAATCTTGTTTGGATCTAATGGGTCATCAGCTCAAATTCAGTCAAATTATGGGAATAATTGTTTCCAAAACCCTAATTTCTACACTGATCCAACAAATGGGATGGTGATGGACAACACACAAAGCTACTCAATGTGCCATTATGGAGTTCCTCGTGCTACACAATCTGTTCTTCCGGTGTCATACATGCCACTCATAGATGATCAAATGATGATGGCTTGTGCTTTAAATACTCAAATGGGTTTGGCCAATACTTCAGCTCAAGTGAACGACCAGTTTGATTGCTTCAATTATGAGTATTTTATGAAGCCAAACAACTTCTAATCATTAACTAATTTAGCTCTAAGTTGTTGTTCTTAGTGATCTTAGCTATGTTTTTGGATATCATTTATCTCAATTTCTTCTCTTTTGATTGGTTCGAAGTTTGAATTTTTGGGTCTTTTCTAAGTCACGTGTGGAAATCTTGAAGAGAAATGTTAATTTGATTCGTCCAACTTGTTAATTTCAAACTCTTATCACTTTGTATGAACATGTTTTTAGAACATGTTTTTAAAACATGTTCTAAAAACATGGTCAAAACGAGCTAGTGCTGAAGTCCACGAACAAGAAAAGATCTAGTTTCTTTGTCGAGCGAAGTTTCAATTTAGTTCCTATGTACGATTTTAAAGTTCTTAGCAGTCCTCATTGAATGTTTCGATCGAGTTCTTGTTTAGGTTAATCGACCGAGTATTGAAATATATTATTTAGAGAAAATGTTTAAAAATATTTTGTTGTAATAATATTATCCAATTATTTATTTATTTCCTACTTTCCTTCCATATTAACACAATTTCACGTCAAAATAGGATGGTAATTAATTTAGATTTTTTACCATTTAAAGTGATTTTAGGCTTTTTCCTTAATTAACATTTACAAGGTAAGATTAATTTTATTATTTTAAGAATTAATTTATATTTAAAAGTTAACCCGACAACACTTGATTTGCCACGACTATTTGTATAATGGTTTAGGCCGAGTATACGAATAGATAAGATGCATAATTCGAATTCTATTTATCTGTCTGTTTTGTTCTTATGAAACATGTTTCATAAGAAAAGTTTAAGGTTATTTAACATAGGATTGATCTAAGCCAAATGATTGAATCCTCCAACAAGAAAGTGCATATTGTTGGTATAAATAGTAATTATTAATTTTTTTTTGAAGCATTTATCAATCATAACTGCATACCCAGTAAATTTCTCTCATTAGCACATGGTGTCGGTTCATTCATGTACCGTTCCATTATTAGGTGTTACAATCTCTCTCTTAAACGACACAGCCAACGTCGACATTGTTAGTTCAGTGGCGAGTAAGCATTGACAACATGAGTTTCCCTCCTACGTGTTCTTCGACGATGGGATGATGTGTTCCAATAGACTCAAATCGATACGATACCCATGATCAATAACATTGTGGTGATGCATATTTGCAATTTGACCAAACGACCTCAAATTAGATCTCTCATAGCCTATCGAAATCGAATTTGGGAGTTCGAATCGTTTTGAACACAATCCACTAAAGATCGAGATTTTTTTCTTTTTCTAAAAAGTATATAGAGAATGAACGTTCCTGTCCCGCAACATTGAAACCGACGTAGACGTGACAAGTGATTAAATAAGAGATAAAATATGGTTTTAGTCTTTGCATTAAATTTTATTTTATTTTGATTAATGTATTTTTTAAAGTTTGGCATGTAATATTATATTATTTTCTTTTCTTTTAACACGTGGATATATTGACCAGTCCAACATCTCAAGTGGATGTTTTTTTAGCGGAAAAAAATGTTTTTATTTATTTATTTATTTATTTTTAATATTCAAAGTGCAATAATTACAAATAAATTAAATTACAATTTGTAGCTTACACTTAGGTTCTCCCCCACCTAATCTTTTATAAATGAAAATCATTTTTTATTACCATTTATTTTATTTTAAAATATATTTTTAAAATTATTCGTACAATTACGAGATCCTACATCAGTTAGAGTGGAGAACAAAACATTCTTTATAAGGGTGTGAAAACCTCTCTTTAATAATAGTGTTTTAAAAATTTTGAGAGAATTCTCGAATGGGAAAGTCCAAAGAGGACAATATCTACTAACAGTGGACTTGGGCCGTTACAAATGGTATCAGGGACAATGTGCCAACGAGGAGGTTGAGCCCCGAAGGAGGGTGGACAGGAAGCGGCGTGCCAACAAGGATGCTGGGCCCCGAAGCGGGTGGATTGAGGTCTCTCACATCGATTAGAGAAGGGAACAAGTGTCAACGAGGACGCTGAGCCTCGAAGGGAGGTGGATTGTGAGATCTCACATCAGTTNAACGAGGAGGTTGAGCCCCGAAGGAGGGTGGACAGGAAGCGGCGTGCCAACAAGGATGCTGGGCCCCGAAGCGGGTGGATTGAGGTCTCTCACATCGATTAGAGAAGGGAACAAGTGTCAACGAGGACGCTGAGCCTCGAAGGGAGGTGGATTGTGAGATCTCACATCAGTTGGGGAGGATGACGAAACATTGTTATAAGGGTGTGGAAACTCTTCCATAGTAGACGCATTTTAAAAACATTGAGTGAAAGTCTGAAAGAGAAAGCCCAAAGAAGAAAATATCTACTAACGGTGGGCTTGAGCCGGGATTTTTTAAAATAAAAATAAATCTTTTTANAAGGAGGGTGGACAGGAAGCGGCGTGCCAACAAGGATGCTGGGCCCCGAAGCGGGTGGATTGAGGTCTCTCACATCGATTAGAGAAGGGAACAAGTGTCAACGAGGACGCTGAGCCTCGAAGGGAGGTGGATTGTGAGATCTCACATCAGTTGGGGAGGATGACGAAACATTGTTATAAGGGTGTGGAAACTTTTCTATAGTAGACGCATTTTAAAAACATTGAGGGAAAGTCTGAAAAGAAAGCCCAAAGAAGAAAATATCTACTAACGGTGGACTTGAGCCGGGATTTTTTAAAATAAAAATAAATCTTTTTAATCTTTTTAATCTTTTTAATCTTAAACAAAACAAAAACAAGTTTTCTATTCCTTATACCATGGGCTCTCCAATAATGGTTGAGAGAGACAGACTTTGACCAACAAGAATATGGATGGCGTCTCATGGTGGGCTGCTCTACATTTGTTTGAAAAAGGATTGACGTGCCACATAGCAAACTTTGACTTATACTTCAGCTGACCCGAATGGTTCGTTTTGAACTCGTTTACAAGGTTAGCTAAGTTATATTTGTTTTATGAATAGACTTTAAATTCGATTTTCTCGATAAATGGAATATCATAAGTCAGCCTGAATCTTGATCGAACTGAAATAGGAACGATCAGATGGATTGATTAATGTATGAATTAACACGTACCTGTGACCTTACTTATATGTTATTACTTATATTTCGTGTTGTTTCTCATGTTAAATACAATCACGTGCATCATTTTTAACCATGATTTTTAATGTCAGATCTCATGCATGTCGTAGGTCATGTGGGCATAGATTATTTCTCTAGTATATTACGTACGGACTCATATATCATGTTATTATTCACGTTCTTTTTCTTTTCGTATGTTTTCCACCGCGTGAGCATGTGCTAGCTCTAATAGTTAAGCTGGGGGAGTACAATAATGAATCTGCATAGTGAATTTATGCACGCACGTGTGAACCGTGCGTAGATAAGTAAAATGTATCTAACCCTACTCGTAGGAATAATCATGAAAATTAGGTCCCACAAATCATGATACACGTACGTGGTTGCATTGTTTAATTTGAACAGTGGAGTCACTTATTGACAGAGTGAGAGGTTGAAAAAGGTAGAGAAATGATTGACGTAACAATCTTAAATTTCAAAAATCTAAAATTGATTTTGACCCACTCTTTGACCGAGTCAACCTCTCCAAGCTCAAATTTGTTTTCGGACTCACATTTTACTTTTATTAAATTACGTGGACAACTTGAACGGACCCAATTCAAGAATTTTATCGTTCGGATTAGGTTCGTTACATAATAAAAGTTGTTCAGATCGAAAAAAAAAAATTACAATTCAAACGATTAGGATAGATCGAAAAAATGTCTTAACCCAACCTAACCCAACCAACATATTTCTGGTTGTCACTCGAGTTCGATTAGCCCAAATCGTTCATAGTAGAGCTGAAGCCGACCTAAATTTGCACGTTGGAAAACCTTTATTCTCAACTTCGAATTTTTTTATAGTAAGTTATTGGAAAGATTTCTTTGTGACTTCTAAATTGGCATTTGTGTATGCATTACATCAAACTTCTTTTCTTTTGACCATTGTTCATGATCCCATGTGGATTTTTTAAAGAAATATTATTTATATTTATTTTTAATACTCAAATTGCACAAATTAATTTAATTACTTTATTGACATGACGTTTAGGTATTCCTGCCACAGATGTTTAAAGAACGACGAGAAAGTTATTGCGCTTGAATTCAACTGATCATAGTGTTGATATCATATTAAAGTTTCAAATAATTTGACCAAAGATAATTCTTGGTTCTGCCCGCTCGTCTACACTCCAATAAGAATGAATGTTTCACTGTATAATGTTGGCTCGGAGAGAAAATAGGTACGACTTTCCCTCTCCACATCTAAGTCATTTCTCGCCTTAAGTCCCTTGAAGAGGACAAGAAAAGGTCGCCAATAGTTGAACAGAAATGGAGAACGTAAAGAGTACATATGATGTATTAATATTTTGTTCTCTACGGTGATCGAATTTATTAGGGTGTTCAAAGAATTTGATAACCCAGTTACCCGATAAACCCAACCGAACTCAATTTATTGCTAATTTTAAAATATACATCTTTGCATATATACGCGTCTACTAGAGAGAGGTTTCTACACGTTTATAACGAATGTTTCGTTCTCCTTTTCAATCGATTTGTGAGATCTCACATTAATTTGGGTCGAACATTCTTAAAATTTGACGGGCTTGAACCGCACGTATCGTTATTAGCGAGATGGTAGAGAAAGAGAGAAGAGTTTGACCAGTCCAACAACCTATCCAACATGAGAGAGAATCTGTGGACAACATTTTCGGTGGCTAATTTTTTTTATTATTTTTGTCGAAAAAGAAATTGAAATTGACATTACGAAATGTGTCTGGTCGGCTGTTCTTTTGAATTCAACTAATTTTCCAGCAGCCTCACTCACTTCGTGTTTGATTTTTCTTTTGAACCAATTAAGATAAAGTCATATAAAAAAGACTAATCACCAACAATACGTAAGTTTGTAAATTCAATAGTTAAAAATTGTATTCAAATAAATATGTCCGTCCTAAAATCAAAATAGCGAAGAAATTTATGTCGACATTTAAAGCATTTTTATTATGGAGAAGTATATTTTTAACACGTGCCACATAAATTTAGGTTGGTGAGATTAAATCAGTCGAGGAGCAAAGAGGTCATTTTGCCCGTCAGCCCATTTTAAGGGTTCATGTATAAGAATTCAAAAAAAAAAAAAAATGGTAGCCGGAAATTTTGAGAGTTCCGGTGCCTCGTTGGAATTTCGAGCACTCACGCCAAACACGACTATGACCCAAACGTTGGCCTACGAACCAAAGCTCAATGTTTGCATTCCAATAGCCCCAAAGCCCATCCACATCCCGCGACCCACGTACCCGAGTCAACGACTCGAAGTCTACGCCTTGACCCGGAACGCCACCCGCAACACGTCACCTCTTGAGAGCAACATGTGTCGTGTATACAGATGACGACTCCTTCGACTCACTCAGCGTTGACGACTCGGAAAGGGGTTATTTGGCTCTGGTTGCACTGTTTGATACTGATTCATACATTTTCGACCTCCCGAAGCTGAATTTGACCTTCATTAAGGTAATTGAGGCCAGTATAATGTCCTATTTACAAATTTAAGTTAAATTATGATAGAAATAGGAGTTATTAGCGTAAATTAAGATGAACGTTCAAATAGGAAATAACTCCTGACGATACGTGGAGCAACTTCGAGGAAACAGAATCCAAACGTACTCAAGTTTAGGGAGAACACCGGCTAAGTCCAACCAAGTACGTGGCCTTATTATCGGCATGTTTATATTTGATGTTGACAAGTGCTCCATGGTTTTGTACGTGTCGTATATATTGATATGTGTGAATTGTTTATGAATTGATATGACTATGACATGATATGTGAATTGTGTGATAACACTTATGATACGTTTGATATTGGATACGAGAAAGATGTGATAAACGTAATGTAATGATAGAACTAAGATCTGTTCATAAAACGTTATGGTAAGATTATGTGTAGAAAACGCTATGGTTATGATAGATTGATAAAATGGTACGATAAGGTTATATATAGAAAACGCTATGACTAAGAAAGATTGATGAAACGATATGATAAGGTTATGATAGAAAACATTATGGTAAAATGAAAGAGGCTATATTGGTTAAGGAAAACCCGATTGGGTTGGAAAAGGTGAGGTTGTATGTAGAGAGTATGGCGAAAGGTGATTTGGAGGTCAATAGGGTGGAGCCGAAGAGTAATCAATCGGCTCCGCCTACAGCAGCCATGGCGACTGCCCCTGCGGCGTCAAAGCAAGCAGTGGTGGTGGAAAGAATAGTAGAAGATTCAGAAGCCATTGAAAATAAAGGATCCGGGTTATTAAATCAAAAGGGCTCTGATACCATGAGAATGTTTGCTTAATCCACCCCTAAATGGTGTGTGAAAGTTCTCTATTTATAATCAAATAAATTAGAAGGATATGAAAATAGTAATAAAGGGAAAGAACAATATATGGAAAGATACCTATAGTAATAAGATAAGATATTTGTCTTTAATAAAATATCAAATATGATATATATGGTAAACTATAATTTAGTATTAAATATCCTTAACAGAACGATATAACTACAAAATGTTTATGAAATGGTCAGGATATGGGAACGATGTATGTATTTACATATATCGTAATATAATATGAGACTATTATGATATATGTTATGGTACGGTAGCTATGATAAGACATGTTGAAGGCACACCCGGGATATACTATGTGATTGTTATGATTTACGATATGATATGATATGTGCAGGGTGTGGATTGTTATGTTCGAAAACAAGTAAATATTATGATATGATATATGTTGGCATAAATAATATGATTGTCATGCAAAACAACGAACTAGCATGAGATACAATCCCGACATACGCATGCAAAATACAATAAATAATATGATAAACGATATGATAAATGATATGATAGGAAGGAAGACGCTAGCGGGATTGTATTAAATGATAATGAAAATGAAAACGGCATTAGGGAATACCCCTTATCCTTGACGATAGTACAGACGTATATGTTACGAGATAGGAAAACAATCATTATGTTACCATAATACTACCGTGACAGTCGCTACTCTTAATGGGTGTCTCACATCAACAGTTCTCAGAGAATGCTCACCCGATCACAAAGAGACCCAAGAAGTGTGCGAACCGACTAATGAGTCCATACTCACCCGAACAATTAAGTTCACTTAATCCAACTCTAAACATTTTATATTATGATTAAGACTGCTTTTATCTTTTTTCTTTTTGTATATTAATTTTATATTTAGTGGACATGAAGTAGTTTCTTGTTCAAGAAGGCATGATATGATTCGGTGCTTCTATATTACGTCATTATACCGTCACAAAATGACATCACCATCCTACATCATCATCCACGTGTCCATAGATGATTGGATTAACCTGAAATAATCCACTAAGTGTGTGTGTGTATATATATATATATGTAATTCCTTGTTGAATCTCATAGCTCTGAACTCGAAGAGAGAGGAAAGATGACAGAGAAAACAGAGAAGCAAAGGTCGAAGGAGAAAGACGGCGGAAAGAATTCCGGCGACCGGAATATAATGTATCCAGGTCGTCCCTTTACACCGAACCTTCCGCGGCCAAGGAGCAGCATAAAAAATGGCTTCTTGAAAACAGGTACCATCGGCGGCAGCTCCTCCACCACCACCACCACCACCAAGAACTGACTTACCCCTTTGTCCTCTGTGCTTTAATTTCAAGTATCATCAATAAATTATATTTTAGTTATTTTCGTTCGTTCTTTTAATTAAGTGATATTTCCATGGCGGTGGGAAGAAATTTTCAGATCATCCAAGGGTGGGGAATCTTATCATTAAAGTGTGGTTATGGGCGGTGGCGGTGGCGGCGGCGGCGGCGGCGGCGGCGGCGCCCCCCAAACCCAAATCATAAAATTGGTATGTCACTCTCATAGTTGTAATGGTAGGGTTTGGTCCTAAAAAGTGAAGCTAAATGTAGTCAAAATTAGGATATGGTTTGAATTTGGATTGAATTGACCAAACTTACTTTAACGCTCCACACGACGGTGACCGTGGGAATTCTAACGCTCCACACGACGGTGACCCCCACGGATGGAGGCACATCACCACGCTCCCACCTACATCAACCAAGACTCTTAGACTTCCCCGAGTACTTGGAACAAAGAAACGAAGAGGGAAAATAGTAAGAGAGAGAGAAATCGAGAGGAACTTCGGTGACGGACAAAAATTGCGAACCCTTAAAAGGAACAACCAAACTAGACATCGAAAAGTTCGACTCATGCCACGAGAAGGATCCTCACTGAGTGTACATCGATCTAAGGAACGTTTTGTGCCCTTTTTGTGTCTGTTGTCGTCGGTAAACGGAATTGGAATTTTGGCTTTCCTAAAAGTTTCTAGATATGTGGTTTTAGGTGTTTTCAAGGCACAAAACGTCGAGGAAGAGAGGAGGAGAGGTCAAAAAGGAGATAGGGAGAGAAAAAGGAAGAGAAAATACGTCAGAAACCATCGCAGGAAGGAGAGAGAAAAGTCGCTAGAAAATCGCGTTGTGAGTCGAGTGAAGAAGAAAGGATCCGACGAATCCATGTCGGACCCAATCCATAACCCAAGGCCCAAGACCAAACCTTCGACCCAATCCAGTACAACGACCCACACCTGCAACGCCTCGACCCAAACACTCTGCTAGGAAGATACCATTTCTAACAGCTCAAGCCTACCGTTAGCCGATATTGTCCTCTTTGAACTTTCTCTTTCGGGCTTTTTCTCAAGATTTTTAAAACACATCTGATAGAGAGAGGTTTCTACACCATTGTAAAGAATGCCCCCACCGATGAGGTATCTCACAAATACGGATGTGAACCTCACGATATTTATATTCATCATGACATTATGCGGACCCTTTCCCATTGTAGATTCCGACAACTTGTTAGCGAGTGCTAGCCTGAAGAGTCAGACCAGGGGTACGTTTACAAGCCCACTTGATGAGTCCATATACACGTACATAGGTTGTATATAAGAAAGAGACATTCAATCTTGCTCGATCTTAAAATACTATATTGAAGATATATTATTATTTTGGGGGAAAAAATAATTAATATTTTTAATTATATTTAGATTATATGGATAATATCGACATGTGGTGCATGATAAAATAATAATAATAATTGGACCACTAATTAATAATAATATATAACATTTTTTATTTTATTTTGCAGGCTTTTTGAAAAAGGAGGCCGTAACAGTGGTGAAGCCAGTTGTTCGCAATGTTGAGTGGGTCCCGGTAACTTTATGCTTAGTGGGTCCCAACAGTAATTTTTTTTTTAATCTAATCAACTTTTATTAATATAATAAATTAAATTTAGATTTATTTGAGATGTAAAATAAAATTGAAAAATATTTATTTATTTATTTATTTTTAAATATTTAATTAAAATTTTCAACTATTTTTAAAAGGGATGGGAGAATAAAAAATAATAATAATTAAATAAATAAAAACCGTCCCACCTCTCCCAAGGAAACTGGAGGATTAGCTCCTTAACCTATTTATTCTTTCACTGATGTTTCTCCGGTTCCTAACGAAACCCTGATTAGCTCCTTAAGGATCAGCTCCTTAACCTATTTATTCTTTCACTGATGTTTCTCCGGTTCCTAACGAAACCCTGACCAGCTCCTTAACCTATTTATTCTTTCACTGATGTTTCTCCTGTTCCTAATGAAACCCTGACCAGCTCCTTAAGGATCAGCTCCTTAACCTATTTATTATTTCACTGATCTTTCTCCTGTTCCTACGAAACCCTGACCAGCTCCTTAACCTATTTATTCTTTCACTGATCTTTCTCCTGTCCCTAACGAAACCCTGACCGGAACAGGAACAAAGAAAGAAGGAAGGAACCTGATCCGGAACGAACCTTATGAATGACGGAACCTGATTGAACTTCTCTTTCTTGACTTCAGGTTCCGGTTCATCAGCTAATCAAATCTTTTTCTTACACTCTGTCTTCGTCTTCTTTCTTTAGTCCCTACTATGCCAGCAATAGGGAATCCTTATAAAACCCGCATGGACAGCTCTTTGATCCTGGGAACTTGGAAAAAAAAATAGTGACCTCTCATCTCTTTCCCCAATTATCTCTCCTCAAACGAACTAAAATCACCCTGCAAAAGGAAACAGAAAAAAAAAAAACAAAAACAAAAACAAAAACCTTCACCTTCACCTGTAAATAGAGATTTAGGTGAAGAGAGATGTAGTTATATATATTAAATCTTCATTTTCTTTTATCCTAATTATTTTTTTAGAAATCACAGCTAATTATAATCTTTCACTAAATTACTGCAATTATTTATATGAATTCTAGTAAATCATATCAGTAAATTTATATTAGTTGCCTAATGAATCTATGAAATAAATATTGACCAATTATATTATAAGTAAGGATTCGATTTAATTATATTATAAGGTGATATGAACATTCCTATTTCCATCTCGAAAAAAAAGAATGAATGTAATAAAAAGAAACGACCAAATGAATATTAATTTTCTTTTCTTCATCCGCTCATTGTAAAGAGAGGCTCAAGTGGTTTACTTCCTCAGTGGATGATGACACGTACATCGTAACCCTAAATTATTGGAGGTCCGAACATGCGTGCGCAAATAGTGCCACGTGTCCTACATGATTGGACAATAAAGTCATAAATTCTTCCCCTATCTTAAAAAATAGTATTTTATTTTATTATTTTTTGATTTTTTTTTAAAAACTTTGATAAATTCGAGTAATAGTTTTAAACATTAAAATTTATCTAAAAAATAAAATAAAATTAATTAAGTGTATACGTGGAAGTGAAAAAAAAATTGATTTATTAATAATTAACCATAAAATTGAGATTAGAATTTAATAAAAATAAATGGAATATTAAAATGCTTAGTGTGTGGCAGTCAACATCAATCAACTTATAAATACACATTCGATAAATAATTTAAAAAAGAATAGAGAATCAAGAATGAAAAATATAATCTTTTTTTTTTTTAATTTTAAGGAGCAAGTAGAGCTTTAACGTTATTTGGATTATTGTGGGATAGGTTGACCAAAACCGCCCACTTCATTCTAGGGAAGACTACGTACCGAGTTGATAAGTGGACTCAATTTTATGTCAAAGAGAATGTTCGTCTGCATGGCGTCCCAATTTACATCATGTCCGACCATGACACTAGATTCACCTCGCATTTCTAGAAGGGTACGTAGAAGGCTTTGGAAACGCAGCTTAAGTTCAGTACGATCTTCCATCCCCAAATGAATGAGCTGACGAAAAGGTTGAATGTTTTAGAGGACATGTCGAGGGTTTGGGTAATGGATTTCATAGATAGTTGGGATGAGCACCTGTCCCTTGTGGAATTTTCCTATTACAATAGTTTTCAGACAACTGTTTTGGTGGCACCATTTGAAGCGCTAAATGGGCATAGGTGTTGAACACCGATATTGAAGGATGATAGATATATTCTTGGTCTCAAGAAAAATTTGATTTCTATTAGTCAGTTGAACAACACATGTTACGCAACAGAGTTTGAAAAGAATTTGTGGAAGATTGTGAAGGGTGTTATGGTGGTAGCATACGAAAAAAATTTAGAACCTTATACACAATAGACTTGGACATATGAGCGCTAAATGAATGAAAATGTTAGCTACAAAATAAGTTTTAGAAATCCTAAAATATGTTGATACGAGTCTTTGTGAGAGTCGCGTTATGAGTAAGTATAAACTAGTTAGGTTCACAAAGGCTGTCAGAGAACCGAAGAAAGTACGATCAGAAATGGTATACAAGTTCCATCACTTGGGGACCAGATGTGTTTTCCATCTTCAAGCAGTGAAAAATTGAAGTTGAAAATCAATTTGAATTCAAACATATGAGGTCTAATAATGAAGGAGAGTATGATGATGGAATCATATTAATCATAACAGTTCCCGAAAACAGTATTGCTAAAAAGATGAACAAAACATTGAATGAGCAAGAAAGAAACCTACGGATTCATTGTAGATTACCAAAGACATTTTAGGTTGATGATGTGCATATGGCAGCCAATTTTATCAATAGAGGGTTGTTAGTACTCGGGAGTTCAACTTGCTAGAAGAGGCATGAACAGGAAAAGAACTCAAATACTTTCAATTGAGAACTTTTGGTTGCACTACATATGTTCATGTTGATCCGGAGAAGAGAGATAAGCTTGATGATAAGACTGTGCAATGCTACTTCATAGGCTATGATTCTCACATGCTCGGGTAAAGATTTTTGGATGACAAAAACAGAAAATTCCTAAGACATTGTGACATGGGATTTAATTAAAATGTCATGCATAAAAGCGAAGAGAAAGATTCAGAGACTAGAAGCAAGTGGGAGTTGAGGTTGAGTGGCAGAAAAGTTCACCTAGTGGTGTTGTAGCAGAAACTCAAGAAACTCTTGAAACAGTTGTTGAAGAACCAGAGGTGGAGCAAGTGACACCTAGGTATTGAGAAGATCATCAACAACCATCGGAGCATATATATTCACCGTCATTAAACTATCTATAGTAGACTGATGATGGAGAATCAGAGTTCTTTGAAGATCCTATAGGTGGAGGATTCAACCAAGCCAGAGCAAGCCATGGATGATAAGATGAGCTCGCTTAAAAAGAATAACACATGGTTATTGACTGAGTTACCTACAAGAAAGAGATTTGTGTTGAACAAATCAGTATTCAGAATCGAGGTTGTACCAAATGGAAAAGGAGATTTAAGGATCGACTAGTAGTTAAATGCTATTCACAAAAGAAAGACATTGATTAACTACTATCAGAATTTTGTTGGGTATTGTTGCATCGGAGAATTTTCACTTTGAACAAATGAATGTAAAAATAACGTTTTTATAGGGAGATCTATATGCAGCAACCAGAAGGGTTTATAGTTCCAAGTAAGGAACACGTGGTGCGTAAGCTCAATAGAAGTTGTATGGACTGAATCAAGTGCCTACATAATACTACAAGTTTGAGTCCTTCATGTGCAAGAGTGGTTTCCACGAAGTGAAAAGAATTAGTGTTGTTAATTCAATTCTACTTATGTATATAGATGATATATTGATTGTAGGATTCAGTACGAGGGAGAGAAATCATGTGAAGGCAATCATGCCTTCAATATTTGAGATGAAATTTACGAGTGCAACGAAGTGCGTAAAAAAACCCAACTCGATAGCCCTAACTTCATTGCCCGAATTCGTGGAATGAGAATTTTTTCAAGATAGATCTGTTGACACGTTAAATCTACCCCAAAGAGTGTACATTGAGAATTTATCCAAATTTAGGATGAATGATGCTAAACTTAGAACTACCCTTTGAAAAATTGTGTTAAATTGTCAAAGCGGCAATCTCTCAACACATTTGAGAGGCGTGAATACATGACAGCAGTTCCATATGCTTTTGATGTTGGAAGTTTAGTGACTACTTGTCACGACCCGATTTTTTAGGTTTCGAAAACTCGGACCGTGACGAAAAAAGACGAAAGCGAGAACAAACAAAAATAAAATCAAGGGAAAGTAGAATAAAGGATAAGAATAAGATAACATTAAATTAAAAAGAAAAGAGGTTCGTTGTTTCATATTTTACAAAGGAAAACAAATATAAAAGAAAACACAAGTGACTCCAAAACGACTGAAAACGGACTGACGCTATGGAATAACCCCCTCCGGGACCACACAACTCTCATACACTTCTCCACCTCGACTTGCAACATGTGAACACCTGACAAGGAAAGGAAAACAGGGATGAGTATAAAAAGTATACTCATTAAGCCACCTACTCGTAGACTCTTATCGCATTTTAGGCTTAACAGATTCCCACGGGCTTCTCATTGGCTTTAGGACATCTGGTTCTGGTCTTATCCCCTTCGGCTATTTTGGTTCTCCGTCCTTTCTGTTAAAAACCCTGAGAGTCCCTTATGTCGAGCTGTGAATGACTGGTGTCTCTCTACGAGGCGCTACCTCATGTATGGATTTATGAGACTATATGGCATCTTACCTAGGGGTGAGCTGAAACCTTCCAGGTCCAATATAGTCCCCCCAACGCAACCCCTCCCTTATCCGATTCTGTTAATGGGTTGTACGACGTGTGTCTCTCGTTTACCATGCAAAACGGCTAGGAGTAGTGGGTTCTGATCAGAAACTCCTGGTCCCCCATAAAGCTATAGGCACCGTTCAACAACTAGCAGCCTAAGGATAACTCTTAAGGTGTTTCGTATGTCGTGGTGGTCTGTTAGTCTCCTAGGAGAAATTAGGTCTATACTTAGTGACTAGTCATTCTAACCACAAATCCCTAGACTTAATATAATACTAGATCATGGTGTGTAAGCTATGACTAAACATATAAACCCTTCTGGTCTGCGTTAAGCCACCTAGCTGCCTTAGGAATCCAATAGACCTCCTTGGTTCCCAAATATGGCTAAGGTGAAGTTTGAATTGAATTGATATGAATATCTCCCTAGTAAAGAATGCATGAGAGAGCCCAGTTAATATTAGGGTGCTACAACTAGTGCGGTTTACCTGTTGACCCAGATCAGTACGTTTCCAGTAGACCTTGCATCTCAAGATCGTGAGCGATCAAAGGTTGGCTTTTGTGCACCCAGAGATTAGTTTGGCCTGAGGAGCTAACCCCGAACGTCCTAGAAATGAGAGACAAAATTTAAAACACCTAGATGCCTAGAGTCTCAGAAGATCACCACAACAATCCTGGAGAAAAATAAAGGTAGTTTGTAGGTCGATCAATCGATATAGTCCTTACGAAGTTTCCACCTCCCTTTCTCCTCGGTACCGTCGAGCTATGCGTGAGCCGATTAGGAACATGTGACCTAAGAGAGAGTTTGATTGGATTACCCTGTGCAGTGGATCCGTTCTGTGGGAGGACATTGATCATTCGGGGTAGTCAGTAGAGTTGGCATGTATAGGGGGTAGCGACCTTGGGCAACTACATGGCCAGTGGGATGGGTTCGCCAGCTACCTCCCATGGATGACGAGCAGGCTAGCACTCACGATGTGGTCTCCACTTGTTAGAGAGTATTTTTTAAGGTAGCATCTCAATACCGGATACCGGTTACCGCTGCATACTCTAATTAAGCTACCCAAGACTGTGCACAATAAGAGAAATACACTTATAACTTAAAGTAAAGCCCATGGTCATCTGCTAGGTTACAGATGCGATAAGAGCCTACAACTAGGTTGCTTACTGGGTATATTTTTATACCCACCCCTTTCCTCTCTCTTTTTCAGGTGTTCGCAGGCTATCTGTCGAGGTGGAGGAGCGTTCAAGAGTTGTGTGGTCATAGAGGGCTTGTTCCGGAGCGTCATTCCGTTCTTACACTTTCGAGTCTTTTGTATTTTGTCTTATAATTATGTTCCAAACTAGTTACCCCGTTTGTAATATTTTGAATAACATCGTCTTATAATTGAATTTAATCTTGTATTTAATTTTGGTGCGGTTGATTTTTTTTTTTTTTTCTGATTAATTGGATTTTCATCTTTTATTTTATTTTACTTTTATTTTTTGTTTGTTTTCACTCTCACTTTTTTAAGTCTCTACTCGAGTTTTGAAACCTCAAAAATTTGGTCGTGACAAATTTGTATTAGAATAGTCAGGTTATAGATTTTGTAAACTTTTTCTTAGGACAGGGAGTCATACATTTTGTGACTCAGCTCAACAACACACTTCGTCACGACCAAGTATGGAGTTAACCATATTTAGTAGTTTATGATATGTTGTAAGACCGGTAAGAACTTGATGTTTGTCTTGGGTTACATGGTACTTATGATTACGTCTTAGGGCGTTAAATATTGAACGATTACTTTATATGTCAATGTTGGATCGGAGTCATTGTGTTTTGATACAATGATGAAGCTGAAAGGGGTCACGTGATAGCATACTAGCCTTAGGAAGACAAAGATGTGACACCCTAGAGTGCGTGACGTCCAATATCTTAAGGCCTAATACAAGATGAGGTACTTATGCCACAAACTTAAATTCAATGTAAACTCATTAAATTCAATGTAGAGTATTTTATTAATATATTATTAATTGTTAACCATAAAAAGAAAAGTCCGTGTTTTTGCCCAATTGACAAGTTTGACTATGGAACGTAACGGTCTATTTAGATTATCTATTAATAAAGTCGTAATTTTAATTCATTATTAAAAAATATCATTTAATTTATCTATGATTTTAGAAAGGAAACCTTCGTTCTTATACGTAAATTTTTTTTTTTTTTTAATTTCTAAATTTATTTTACTTTCAAGGTAGTATCCCTTCAAAATTTTTATTAATTGAATTTTTGTGATTGGTTGAAAATTTATGTGAACTTCACACTCCTCAAAATGGTTTTAAAATAATTTATTAAGAACTATTTACGAATATTATTAAAACTCTAGGAAATATAAGAGTATTTTTTTAGATAAAATATAAGGTTTATGAGTATTTTTGTAACGACCATACAAAAAATAATAAAAAAAAATTGATGATCGGTTTCCCACCTCTCCATTAGCCTCTCACAACTTCTTCCCTAAAATACATTTGTCATTGCGTAGTAATTCCTTCGTGCAAAAACAAACCGAAAACAAAAGGATTTTACACAGTTAGAAATTAAATGACATAACTTTTGGATAGTCATTTTCAGAGAAAAAGTAAGAATCTATTAAAATTGATCAAAAAAATAACTTTGAACAGAATTAAAAAAAAAGAAAAAAAAGTAAATAAACCGAACAAATGAGAGGGAAGATCAGACAAGTATTAAATTGTTAGGCACATTTATATCCCTTAAACACAAATGTATGTATAAACATATATAAACATTTCAAGACTCTAATCATGAAAAGTGTCTAATGTCCACATGAAGTCTAACACCTGAACCATCGTTGTCCACATGAAGTCTAACACCTGAACCATCGTAAAACTTAGCTAATATAGTTTTGCAAAAGTTTGAACTTGAAATTGATGTTATGGGCTCACAAAGGTTGACTTGAATTTCAAATGACAAAATGGAACTTTCAATGATAAATTGGTGACACCAGCTTAAGTTAATTGGGTTAGTGATCTTACTATCGGCTCGGTCGAAAGACTTGCCTTATGTATGACGACATGCACCCAGTGGCCTTTGCACGTGTCATTTATGCTTTATGTACTATGATGATGATGATGTGAACTAGTATAATATGATGATGATCATGTGAACTAGTATAATATGATGATATTATATGATGATATGATGATGTTATATGATAACGTGATGATGCCATATGATGATGTTATATGATAACGTGATGATGCCATATGATGATGATGACATGATGATATAATGATATGATGATGTTATAGGATGATGATGACATGATGATATAATGATATGATGATGTTATAGGATGATGATGACATGATGATATAATGATATGATGAT
>NC_036653.1:1731189-1854685 GCF_002806865.2 Cucurbita pepo subsp. pepo
CGACCAAGTATGGAGTTAACCATATTTAGTAGTTTATGATATGTTGTAAGACCCATAAGAACTTGATGTTTGTCTTGGGTTACGTGGTACTTATGATTACGTCTTAGGATGTTAAATAGTGAACGATTACTTTATATGTCAATATTGGATCCGAGTCATTGTGCTTTGATACAATGATGAGGCTGAAAAGGGTCACGTGATAGCATACTAGCCTTAAGAAGACAAAGATGTGACACCCTAGAGTGCGTGACGTCCAAAACTCGAGTTTTGAAACCTCGAAAATTTGTTCATGACAAATTGGTATTAGAGCAGTCAGGTTATAGGTTCTGTAAACTTTTTCTTAGAATAGGGAGTCATACATTTTGTGACTCAGCTCAACAACATCCCTCGTTGCGACCAAGTATGGAGTTAACCATATTTAGTAGTTTATGATATGTTGTAAGACCGGTAAGAACTTGATGTTTGTCTTGGGTTACATGGTACTTATGATTACGTCTTAGGGCGTTAAATATTGAACGATTACTTTATATGTCAATGTTGGATCGGAGTCATTGTGTTTTGATACAATGATGAAGCTGAAAGGGGTCACGTGATAGCATACTAGCCTTAGGAAGACAAAGATGTGACACCCTAGAGTGCGTGACGTCCAATATCTTAAGGCCTAATACAAGATGAGGTACTTATGCCACAAACTTAAATTCAATGTAAACTCATTAAATTCAATGTAGAGTATTTTATTAATATATTATTAATTGTTAACCATAAAAAGAAAAGTCCGTGTTTTTGCCCAATTGACAAGTTTGACTATGGAACGTAACGGTCTATTTAGATTATCTATTAATAAAGTCGTAATTTTAATTCATTATTAAAAAATATCATTTANATATGATGATGTTATAGGATGATGATGACATGATGATATAATGATATGATGATGTTATAGGATGATGATGACATGATGATATAATGATATGATGATATAGTGACGATGATATGATATGATGACATGATGATATGATGTTATATGATGATGAAGAATGAAAACATAATGATATGATATGATGACGATGATGTATGAAAACATGATGATGATAATATGACTTAATATGACGATATTTTATATTAAGATGATGTGTATTTATTAAATGCGATGATGCACTATGATGAAGAGTTTTCTAAGACAATCTTAAATAATGTTAATGATGATGAATGTATGCAGGCCAATGCATGCATGTTACCTAAAGTAATATGTGAATGATGTATAAGATTGTGTCATAAGAATGATTTAAGATGAAAACTATAGGAACCTCATGCATATTGTGTGTTCATTTACATCAGATAACTTCCTCATTTATGTTGATGAGTACGGACTTGTACACTATAATAATTATGATGATCATCATCATGTCTTGCATTATATTCGAGGGTTTACTGTTCTTCTAATGTCCGATTACGAACAACTAACTCGACTTTGATGGGCCTAGGGGTGTGAATCACCTGGTGAACTCACTCTCGCACGTGTGGGTCGTGTGTAGGGAAGTGCTACACATCCAATTTCGTATGAACTAGAGGCTAACTCTATGATGGTTTTAAATGATAGGTCCCTAATCATGAGTTACATGTGTATGCATTCTCCGACCTCAATAGTGGGGTCACTTACTGAAAAATACTCAAGTCGTGTGCTATTTCTATTTTCAGGTAAAGGTAAGTCACCCTTGTACGACTGACGAAAACATCGCAAGTACAGACCATAACACATGCATAAAATAATTGTATTTAAATTCTTAGANTAAACATGATGATGATAATATGACTTAATATGATGATATTTCATATTGAGATGATGTGCATTTATTAAATGCGATGATGCACTATGATGAAGAGTTTTCTAAGACAATCCTAAATGATGTTAATGATGATAAATGTATGAAGGCCAATACATGCATGTTACCTAGAGTAACATGTGAATGATGTATAGGATTGTGTCATAAGAACGATTTAAGATGAAAAACTACAAGAACCTCATGTATATTGTGTGTTCATATACATTTATAATGATGAGTACAGACGCATACACTAGGATGATGTACTAGGATGATGATGATCATTATGTCTTGATCGTGATTTGTTGCCTCCTGACATCCGACTACAGACAACTAGCATGATGGGCCTAGAGAGGGGGTGCAAATCGCTTGGGGACTCACACTCACACATGTGAATCGTGTGTAGGGAAGTACTATACATCCAATTCTGTGAAAATTCGGCTACAGACAACTAGTCAGACTATGATGGGCCTAGAGGAGAGTGCAAACTACCTGGAACCTCATGCTTGCACGTGTGGGTCATGCGTAAGGAAGTACTACACATCTAATTTTGTCTGGACTGAAGGTCACCTCCATGATAGTTTTAACGACAGGTTCCTAATCATGAGTTGCATGTGTTTATATTCCTTGACACCAATGGTGGAGTCACTATAATACTCAAGTCATGTACTACTTCTAATTTTCAAGTAAAGATACTTATATTTCATAAAATACTCCTTAGCTAAGCTATGCTACTCCTAATTTTCTAGAGGCACTTACTAAGTATTTCATAACATACTATTTATTTTCAGGTAAAGGCACTTACTCCGGAGGATTGATAATTCAAGCAGTCTTTTCAGTCTTTCGTTCATGCAAAATCTGAACTTGGCTTTGAATCGGTTCGATTCCAAGATCCCGTTCGAATTCGAACGACTCTCCAATTTGCGTGCGCTTAATATGTCTGATTCAGGATGCTTGGAGTATTTCCACAAAGCATATTCAAGGGACCAAATCTTCAAACTCTGGACCTATCCAATAATGTTTTTCTGCAAGGTTCTCTTCCATTGTTCAAATTCAAAGGACCCCTTCAAAATCTGGACACTGCCAGATTCGACTGGTGTTTTTGAGAACTTGACCAGATTAGACCTGCAAAGTTGCTCGTTTAGTAACTCGATCCCAAATTCCATAGCAAAGCTCAGACAACTCACATATATCGATCTTTCGAGGAACAGATTTGTTGGCACAACTCCATCGTTTTCGTTATTGAAGAGTCTTGATCATCATTTTGTTGTTCTTGAATTACGTAACAATTCACTCACTGGAAACGTTCCCTTATCTCTATTCCATCTTGAATCAATCCAGAGAATTCAACTCAGCTGCAACAGATTTAATGGTAGTTTGAAGGAGCTTTCCAATGTGTCTTCTTCCTTACTTGATACCCTACATTTACAGAGCAATCAATTAGAAGGTCTTAAGATTCTCTAACTTTCTTTCAACAATTTTTCTGGACATTTGAATCTAAACATGTTCAAGCAACTGAGGAACATATCAAGACTTGAATTGTCAAGAAACAGTTTGTCAGTTGACTCAAATGATACCTTCTCGGCCGCCTTTCCTCAAATGACCGAATTAGAATTGGCTTCTTGCAAGCTGAGAAAGTTCCCTGAGTTCTTGAAAGACCAATCCAACCTCATCTCTCTCGATCTCTCTGATAATGAACTTCAAGGAGCAATACCTCACTGGATTTGGGAACTCACAAGTTTAAGTCATTTAAATCTTTCTTGCAACTCGCTCACCGGTTTCGAAAATTCACCACAGAACCTCGCTGTTAGGATCGATACCAGTTGTTAGCTCTGATACCAAGTGTTAGGATCGCTCAACAACGTACACACTCGATCAAGATAAACACAAAGAACAAGAGAGGGAAAATGCAAGGAGAATATTGGCTAAAAATTTTGTATGGATGACTTCAAATATGTACAACAAGATAGAATACAATACACCTAACAAATATGTCTCTATCAAATCTGTACCAAATATCGTATATCACTATCAGATCTTTACGAAATATCTTCCAAATATACGTCTACCAGATCTAGGTATCAGGCTCCCAACATTCGCAACCCAGACCTTCTTGACCTCCATTCCAACAAATTTCAAGGGCCACTCCAATTCTTCGCTCCATCAGCCTATTACTTGGATTATTCCAACAACAGTTTCAATTCTATTCTTCCATTTGATATTGGAAAGTACATAAATTATGCAGTATTCTTTTCAGCATCAAGAAACCAAATTCAAGGTAATATTCCTGAATCCTTATGCACATCTATAAATATCAAGATAATGGATCTATCTCATAATAATATGGGTGGCATGTTTCCTCCCCTGTGTCTAACTAAGATGACCACGAATCTAAATCTGAAATAAAACTCCTTCAAAGGCTTAATTCCTAATACATTTCCAAGTATGTGCGACCTAAGAACTCTAGACCTAAGTGGAAACGACATTGGAGGGCAGGTACCTAGTTCATTATCGAATTGCAAAGATTTGGAGGTTTTAAACCTTGGGAATAACGAGATACATGATACCTTTCCATGTCAATTGAAGAATATATCCACCATGCGTGTTCTTGCTCTTCGATCGAACCAATTTCACGGCAAGATTGGATGTCCAACGAGCAATGACTCCTGGCTTAGCCTGCAAATTATCGATCTATCTCGAAACAGATTCAGTGGAAAACAATGGTTGATGGTGAAGAATATAGAAAATCAAAAGCTAATCACCTCCGCTATGATTTCTTCCGATTCAGTTATGTGAAATATCAAGATACAGTATCAGTTATAAGCAAAGGTCTGGAAACAAAACTCACCAAAATCTTAACAGTCTTTACCTCCATTGATTTCTCGTGCAATGACTTCGATGGCCAAATACCTGCAGAAATCGGAGAACTCGCGGCGCTTCATCTTCTAAACTTGTCACAAATGCTTTCTCCGGTAACATCTCTTCGTCTGTAGGGCATTTGAGGCAGCTAGGGTCTTTAGACCTATATATATTACTGTTTTTATATTCTCTGTAACTGTACATATCAGAATTCATCAATAACTCTAACGGCCATGAGTTTACTATCCTCGTGTTATCAAGTACATTTCCTTCAACTGGATCGAGTGTGTGAGTTGTATGTTTCTAACAACTGAGTGGGCCTAAGTTCTACGACCATCTGAGCTTTGATGGAAGCTCTACAACATCCGAGCCGTTCTCTTATCTGTTGGTAACTTATTAGGATATGATGTAATGACAGTCTACAAGTAGATTGCCCTATTGAGTACTTTTATACTCACGTCATTCTATATTTCTTTTTTAAGTATTCGCTGATTGGTGGTTTAGGTAGGGAGTGTTGGGGAGCTGCATGCCACAACTATACGATGACGAGAGTAATTGTGAATCTTACGTGCAAAGAAGACAAGGTGGCGACACGATAATTGCACCCAATTGGTCACGTGAAGGGTGAGGCAAGACGAGTGTCATGATGCGATCAAGGAGGACGACTCATCATCTAGCATACCACAAAGATGTGCATGAAAGTTAAGCTAAGGCGTAGGCAAGACAGAAGCATATTGACATGAGTGTTAGAGATAGGCTTGTTGAATGGTAGGGTAGGGCCTTGATCTTTAACCTTGCAAAGGATGCTAGAGAAAATTTGGACATGTGATTCTGGAATTAAGTATGTTCATATGAAATATGAAATCTCACCAAATATGGTGTCGTTCGGACAGTAGACGGACGCTTCATGACACCGCATGTCTGTTTGCCAAAATCATGTCTACACCTGTCATACCAAAAATGCCTCAAAATATACCTTAGGGGATGCATTGTGTTAACTCTCCACCACTCCTTGGCCCTATGGCCTAAGTGAGCTACCTTGTGGAATATGCGTGTGTCACAGTGAGGACGAGCGTTGCGAGACGATTGTCTAGAATGACTTCCTTTTAAATGGGTTTTTCAAGGACAGTGTTAGAGGGCACAGGTGTGCAAACATTGCGTCCCCCCCCCCCCCCNTCGCTATCTTAAACGAATTTCGTAAATGAACTAGCATGGACACGAGAGGGTTCAATGTCTCGATAGAACTCGGATGGATAGATGTTTGAGATGTCTCGATTTTATGAACGACACATGGGTCCATTTTTTATGGGCATGACGAGCGAGCTATAATAGTCGATGACATCCTGGGACTTGGGATGACATCAAAACTTAATGGCTGCGTCAATTAGTATCAAAGATGAAAATTGAGATGCGACGTTGCGTTGAGAGACCTTTGCCCTAAGTAGAGGCAAGGTTAGCCGAATGACTTGGCCTATTGGAAAGGCAGTCGGTTGGGTTGCAGAAAATTGAACATGCACACACAGGCGGCGTGTGCGGCCGAACAAGTTTGAATTGTACACGACTTGTGTTCATTTGCCAAAGACAAACCTCGTTTAAGGTCCGTCAAAGCCACAAAGACATACGAAAAATGAATATGAGGCTTGGGTTCCCCTCAAAGCTTACCATGAGCGTGTCAAGACCACAACACCTATTTTTTGTAAAACCGTGAATATGTACAACCATGACAATTAATATGTACAACCATGACAGTGTGTGATCACAGAGGAGGTCGTCTTGGAGGGTGAACCCACAAAAAGTTAGAAACCATCGTTATACATATGTGGTTGCATTATTAGCCCGAACAGTGAGATGACTTAATGAGTATTTCTTGAAATAATCAAGGCACGTATACTACCTTTATCCTTCGGTTAAAGGTAAAGTGTCCCGACACAGATGATACTGAATGTTAAAATGGTCATCGAAGTCACATATGGTGTCGAAAATTAGAGACGTTACAGTTTCAAATCATTTTATCTCCACATATTGTCAAACTAAAAAAACTAAAAAAATGGGCAAAAATAATCATAAATCTAACTGACGATGTTCGATCAAAATTTTAAAATAAATAAAAAATAGGTTAAATATAAATTTAAAAAAATATATATAGAATAGAACAAAATAGGGAAAAGAAGTGTTCACGGACTAAGAAGATAGCTTATGAATGAGCTGTGGGGACTGAGGAGTTTGGTTGGGCACTCACTGTCCACAACACACAAGGGCTTCACGGGTGCTTTTAGACTTCCCCACAACCTATTTTTTTTAATCACATTCCGACAAAACTCATATGATAATCAAGTATTATACCTCTCGAACTCGAAGATCCGCCTCTAATTTTCAACCAATAAACTATGTTCGACTTTTTTATAGCTAGTTTGGAAACATTGTGTGATGTCCCACGTCAGTTGGGGATGAGAATCAAACACTTGGAAATCTTTCCCTAGCAGACACGTTTTAAAGCTTTGAGGGAAAACCCGAAAGGGGAAAGCATGGGCTTGAGCTGTTACACATTGAAATTGAAGAATGTTCGAGATATTAGAAAGTTGCCTCTAATTGACTCGTACTTAGCCCAAGCTTCAAATCAGTGAATGAGTAACCTTAAATTGCAATGTCCCATGTCTAAGATTCAGAATTTGGATTCGGCATTTGATGATCTCAACATTCTCAAAACTTTTTTTTAATGTCTCATGCTCAGGATTCAGTATCCGAATTCAACATGGCTATGTCACTAACTCCTTACTTCTAAGAGTGAAAAATATCCTCACAGACTAACACGAGTTCTTTCACCATAATTTATTCTCACTCACATGCTCGTATAATGTCTCACGTTGGTTGGAGAGGAGAATGAAACACTATTTATAAGGGCGTGGAAACCTCTAATTCTTAGCAGACGCGTTTTAAAGCCTTAAGGGGAAGCCCAAAGAAGAACAGTATCTAATAGCGATGGGCTTGAGCTGCTACACATTGAAATTGAAAAAATGTTCGAGATATTTAGAAAGTTGCCTCTAATTTGACTCGTAGTTAGCCCAAGCTTCAAATCGGTAAATGGGTAACGTTAAAATGCAATGTCCCATGTTTAAGATTCAAAATTTGGATTCGACACTTGATGATCTGAACATTTCCAAACTTTTTTTTTTAATGGGTAATATTGAAATTGTAGTGTCTCATGCTCAACACGAGTTCTTTCAGCATGATTTGTTTTTACCCACACGCTTTCTTACGTAAGGTAACCCAATGTAGATCTACTCCATGTAAAATATAGGCTAACTTTCGTTCTAAGCTCTCGTGACTTTATTTTGGGCTCACCCAAAAGAATTCAGACCAATTGAGAGAGTATTCTTTGTTTATAAACCCACGATCATTCCCTAAATTATTCCCTAAATTAGCCGATGTGGGACTTTCATCATCCAACAATCCTATCATTAGGGTAATTTTCATTCGAATGTAGTCTCAGTTGATTCATGTACTTCTCGTTTACTCGAGTTGGCGTGAAAATCTTCCAAAAATTAAAAAGTTGGCAAAGGACAAAATAAAATGGGCCAACATTTGAGCACAACCAAGCAAGTTCTTAAAGAGAATCTTCTGTTTTGCTGTCATTCACCCAAAAGATTTACCCATTTATTTCATTTAATTTCCTTTAAAATTTTACATTTGCTTTGAATTGGCATGAATTCTCCACCACACAAATAAAATAAAAATAAAAATAAAAATTTATTTGAAAATTTGTGGTCCACTAATTTGCCAATGTTATCCAAATCTAATAAAGTTATAAATGTTTTGACTCCAAATATAATTTATAATAAGATCAAATATTACAAAAATAATATTTCCATAGTTTCATAATTTAAAAATCGAAAAACGTTACGAAACCGTAACCCTTTAAACAAAACAAATCAACCGTACGTAATTTTATTAGAAAAGTACGGTCGGTTCACATTATACATAATTTCGATAAAATAGGAGTTTGCTAACACAAAATACATTAAAGTGGAAGCATTTAAGAACATTAAAACATCATCGTCATCCTATGACTTCGTCTCTTAACTCTATCCATGCAGTGGTTTGACTTTATATACTCAGTAACATACTCTTTTATTGGAGTTAGATATTGCGAGATCCTACATCAGTTGGAAAGAGGAACAAAATATTTCTTATAAGGGTATGGAAATCTCTTCTTAGGAGATGCGTTTTAAAATCAAGTTTGAGATTTACAAATGGTATCAGAGTCAGACATCGGGCGGTGTGCCAACGAGGACACTACGTCTCTAAGGGGGTGGATTGTAAGATCTCACCTCAGTTAGAGAGGGGAATGAAACATTCCCTATAGGTGTGCCAACGAGGATATTGGACTCCAAGGGGGCGGATTTTGAGATCTCACATCGGTTGGAGAGGGAAATGAAACATTCCTTACGAGGGTGTGAAAACTTCTCCCTAATAGACACGTTTTAAAATAGTGATACATAACGAGCTAAAGCTGACAATATCTGCTAGTAATAAGTTGAGTTGTTACATATATGCATGTATACATACAGTATTGTGGGATCCCTCAATCCACTTCTTTTGGGGCTCAGTCTCCGCTGGCACTCGTTCCTTTCTCTAATTAATGTGGGATCCCCCAATCCACTCACTTTGGGGCTCAACCTCCTCGCTGAAACATCGCCTGACAGATATAATTTGTGTAATAACCCAAGTCGACCGCTAGCAAATATTGTCCTATTTGGACTTTTCATCAAGGTTTTAAAACACGCGAAGAGGTTTCCACACCCTTATAAAAAATGTTTTGTTCTCCTCCCCAACCGATATGGGATCTCACAATCCACCCCCTTTGAGGCCCAGCCTCCTTACTAGCACATCGCCTTGTGTCCACCTCCTTTGAGGCGTTTCGTTCTCCTCCCCAACCGATATAGGATCTCACAATCCACCTCTTTCAGGGCCCAGCCTCTTCACTGACACATCGCCTTGTGTCCACCCTCTTTGAGGCCCAGCCTTCTCGTTGGCACATTACCTCGTGCTCACCCTCTTCAAGACTCAACCTCCTCGTTGGGGGTGGACACGAGGCGATATGCTAGCGAGGGCACAATGCCTAGCTCTAATACCATTTGTAATAGCCACCATGGACAAATATCAAATATTGTTCTCTTTAGGCTTTCCGTTTCGTGTGTCCACTCAAAGCTTTTAGAGCACAGTTTCTTCATCCGTTATAAGTAGTATTTCGTTCTCCTCCACAATCGACATGGATCTCACGATTCGAAAATATTTAAATTAATAAAAATAGAGTACGAAAAAATAATGAAAACAAAAGACTCAAAATAATTATTTAAACAAGACATGCAAGGCCAAGGGTGACAAAGAGAGAGAGAGAGAAACAAAAAAACATCATTAATTTGTGTAACACTGAAGCTGAGAAACCGACCAGAGCTGAACCAGAACAACAACAAGAACTTGAAATGAAGAAGCAAGAAGAACAAGAACAAGAACAAGAAGGATGCGACATAGAAGCCATAGCAATATGCTACAAGATCCAAACCCATAACCCCAAATCCCCATTTCTCAACATCTTCTCCACCGCCAAACCCACCATCCGCCACCGCTACCTCCTTTCCGATGTCAATTGCCAAGCCAAATCCGGCCAAATCCTCGCCATCGTCGGCCCTAGCGGCGCCGGAAAATCCACCCTCCTCCAAATCCTCGCCGGCAAAACCACCCCACACGGCGGTTCCCTCCTCCTCAACCACCACCCCATCAACCCCTCCCATTTCAACACAATGTCCGGATACGTCCCTCAAAACGACACCCTCTTCCCTCTCCTCACCGTCGAAGAAACCCTCTCTTTCACCGCCAAGCTCCGCCTCACCCTCCCTTCTTCCGATCTCACCGCCAAAGTAACCTCCCTAATCGACGAACTCGGACTAACCCACGTCGCCCATTCCCGCGTCGGCGACGACAAACTCCGGGGAATCTCCGGCGGCGAAAGACGGCGAGTCTCCATCGGCGTGGAAGTCATCCACGACCCCAAAGTGTTGATTCTCGACGAACCCACTTCCGGACTCGACAGCACTTCCGCTTTTCAAATCATCGATATGCTGAAAACCACCATGGCTGAAGCTCGGCGAAGAACCATTGTTCTTAGCATCCATCAGCCTGGGTTCAGAATCGTGAAGCTTTTCGATTCCATTCTCCTTCTCTCCAATGGCTCTGTTTTGCACCATGGCTCTGTTGAACAGCTCGCTCTGAACCTCACTCTAATGGCTCTCCATCCTCCACTCCATGTCAACATCGTTGAATTCGCCATTGAAGCCATTGAAACCATTAAAAAAACCCCAAATCTTCAAACCCAAACAATCCCCCAATCCCAATTCAAATCCCCCAAATTCACCCTCCAACAGCTCTTTCAACAATCCAAAGTCATCGACGAGGACACCATCAAGAACAGAGTCAAGAACAGAGTCGAAATAACCCCACCCGATTTCGCCAATTCCAGACTCAAAGAAACCGCCATCCTAATGCACAGATTCTCCAAGAACATCATAAGAACAAAGGAGCTTTTCGCTTGCAGAACAGTTCAAATGTTCATATCCGGCCTCGTTCTGGGTTCAATTTTTTACAATCTCAAATTCGATTTAGTGGGTGCAGAAGAACGCGTGGGGTTATTCGCTTTCATATTAACCTTTCTATTAACAACATCAATCGAAGCCCTCCCAATTTTCTTACAAGAAAGGGAGATTCTAATGAAAGAAACCTCCTCCAGAAGCTACAGAGTATCCTCATACGCCATAGCCAATGGGTTAGTGTATATCCCATTTCTACTAATCCTAGCCATTTTATTCTCAATACCATTATATTGGCTGGTGGGGTTGAACAGAAACGTAATGGCGTTCATCCATTTCATGGTGCTAATATGGTTGATTCTGTACACGGCGAATTCAGTGGTGGTTTGTTTCAGTGCTTTGGTGCCGAATTTCATAGTGGGGAACTCGGTGATATCAGGGGTTATGGGTTCGTTCTTCCTGTTTTCTGGGTATTTCATATCGAACCATGAGATACCAAAGTATTGGATATTTATGCATTATATATCAGTGTTTAAGTACCCATTTGAAGGGTTTTTGATAAATGAGTTTTCGAGGTCGGGGAAGTGTCTGGAAATGATGTTTGGGGAATGTGTTGTGAGAGGAGAGGATGTGTTGAAGGAAGAAGGGTATGGGGAAGAAAGCAGGTGGAGGAATGTTATGGTGATGATGGGGTTTGTTTTGATTTACAGATTTGTTTCTTATGTTGTTTTGAGATTTCGATGCTCTCAGAAGAAATCTGGTTTTGTTTAGCAGAAATTAAGAACATGAAGAACAAGATGAAGAACATGAAGAACAAGATGAAGAACATGAAGAACATGAAGAACAAGATGAAGAACATGAAGAACAAGAGGAATCTTCTCTCTCTCTCTCTCTCTCTCTCTTCACGAGCTGGGTTTGAAAGATGTCGTGTTCACGTGGTGGTTTGAAGTGTACCTAAGGATTATACTGACAAGTGTTTGTGTTTGTGGGCTTTTGTTGTTTTTTTTTTTTTTTTTTTTTTTTTTTCCTCTCTAACTATATGTAAGATTTCTCTTAAATTTAACAATTTGGTGCTGTGATTTTAAAACTTTCTAATTTGATATCGTTGCATGTTGATCCTCGCTATCGCTCCGATTTTCATGTTGTTAGGTGTTTGAAATCACTGATTTTCACAATGGTATAATATTGTCCTCTCGAGATATTGTTCCTTATTGTAAATTGTCATAAGCTCCTATTGTGTACGAATGATGAGTCCTATTTTATGGGACTTTAAGTTTGGCTTATATTTTTAGGTTTGGTTAGTTTCGCTGATATTTTTAGGTTCAACCAAAAGCTATATAATGTCAAACATCAAGCTTTGTGTATCACATTGTATTTCTTGAGTGACATATTGGTGAGAGTCTTTGTAGTGTGATAGTGAGGTATTCACTTGTAACACTTTGTCTATTAGTGATTGGTTGCTACTCGTGGATGTAGGGAAACTTCTTCCCTCCGAACCACGTAAATATCTTGGTGTCTCTTTGTGTACTTTCGTTCATTGGTGTTGTGAGTACATTTGTTCCGCTTTCGACGCACAACATTCCTTACCTATAAATTCATGTAATTCTCTGAAACCTCATAAAGTCTTCATCAACATTGTGGGAATTTTGTATAATCTAAATGGGTGTTTTTCCTCTCGGAAAAGGTCCACTCAATTCGACTCAAATAAGAAAAGTTTAGAATGTGCATATGCACATGAGTTTGATTGGACTTACAATAGTACTTTGTGTAGCGTTGGGAGGTTTAAAGTGGAATCTTATTTCAACGATACCCTCTCGGATAAATAGGTTTGAATAAGTAATTTAGGGCATCTCAAACGCTCTTTATAGCATCGAGATGAGTTTTGAGCTTTATTTACTTGTTTTGGCTTCATTACTTGAGATCTTTCCTAATTAGCTCATTTTCTCGATAATACTTTTTGTTTGATCTAATTGCTAGAAGAGAATTTAGGCTTTAGGTTGTTGATATTAGGTTCTAATTCTTTAGTATGATAATCTAGGAGGAGAATCTCACAAGTTGTGTGTTGAAACTCGACCAAGATTCATGTCGGAATTGAAATTTTAGGATGTTTCAAATTTTGGTAAGAACGAATTTATTAAGAACTTTCAAGGTGCTATTAAGGTACGTGGTTAGCTAAATATTATATAAAAGTTACTTTCAATTGCAGGATATGAGGTCTACGACTCTCGTGAAAGAAGTAATTTGTTATGGGTTAAGAATCGAGAGTTAAGAAAATGTAAAGAGGTCTGAAATAGAAAATTTTGAAAAATCAACATATGGGTAACCGACGAGTAGCGGTCGAAAGCGCATCAACCAATGGTAGTAGGAGCACGTCCTAACTGATCGCGGACACGCATCAAACCATTGCATAGGAACGCATCCTCCCATAAGCAGTGTCATGCGACACGGACCTCACCTGACCTGAGGAGCCGCAACAATCTAAACCCATACCCGTGCCTACAATTCGCGTCCCACAATCTAACTCAACTCATGCACCGACCTATGATCTGCAATTACAACTCTGCCCACATGTGATACGTGCATGTGAAACCTTCTCCCAATGCATGAAGGGCGCATGAGTTACCATTTTATGTTGTTTGACTCCCGTTTGTCAATTTTTCATTCTGATCCCAATACTAACCTATTTGGATGTGAATTATGTCCCACCAGAGGGAATTTGAAATTTTTGGACACCGCTTTAGCAAGAAATCTACTTGAGAAGGCTCACGACAAACCAATAAGTAACCATATGGATTCTAGGAGTAATACATGTAAGGATTGCTGGGAATTGCATGTAGGTTAATAAAATCAACCCTAGGTGGCTCAGTATAACCGATGCCTAAGAAGAACGATAATTGTGAGAATAGTCACACTAGTTGAAATATATGGAATTGTACCCTATATGTTGTGTTGTACGGTTATTTTATTACTTGTACATAATTATGCAGAAATGGTGAATAAGATTTTGTGTATATGCGCTCCGAGTGCTTGATGGATAATATCATCCCATTGAGCATGTATGATTGTATGCATGATTGATTGTACAATAGCAACCGATGTTGAATGTGTGATTCTCCATATAGAGGATAGTAATAGAAACAGTTAAAGACTAAGGTGAGAATGCCAGTTTGGCTAGACTGTGACCTAGGTTCAAGCACCTCAAGAAGTCTAAGCACAGAAGAATCGTGAGAGACAATTAGAAGGTGAGACCCCTTATGTTCCTGACTAATCCCGACTCAGAGAGTCAGAATCTAAGAAGCCTGGAGACATAAAGCCTCGTCAAGATCGCCAAATCACCCTAGAGACCTAGAAAACTGCCACGACATCTCGAAAGATAAAGGTAGCCTTCTATGCCGATAGTTGACAGCATGATGTCTAAGAAGCTTCCATTTTCCTTTCTACTCTGTACGGTACTCTCAAGTTGAGTGTGACACTAATTAGAGTTGTAGTGGATAGATCAATTGCTTTGCATGATGCATTTATCTTGTGGTTGGGCGTTAATCACCTAGGTAGTTAAGTGGTTATCGTTGTCACATCTCCTCTAACGAATTTTTACTAAGGTGAACTTTAAATCATGGATTCCATGCTTAGGTGATCAATAAGAATATCTCCCTAGCAAAGAATGCATGAGAGAACTTAGTTCAGACTAGGGCGCTACAACTAGTGCGGTTTACATGTTGAATCAAGTCAATATGTTTCCAATAACCTTGCACCCGAAAATCATGAGTGATAAGAGGTTTAGACTTGTGTACACCCAGAGATTGGTTTGCCCCGAGAAGCTAACCTCAAATGTTTTAGAAATGAGAGCTGAGAGTTAAACTACCTCGATGCCTCTAAGAACCTAGCAGACCTCCACAACATCCAAAAATGACAAAGGTAGCCTCCTAGGCTGATAGCAACCGGCATAGTGTATGAGGACCCCCACTTCCCTTTCCACTCTAGTACGATACCGTTGAGCTAGGTGAGAGGCTGGTTAGGTATGTGTGACTCTATGGTTTGATGGATTACCATGTATGATAAATTCGTCCTATGGTAGGGCGTTGATCATGCGGGTAGTCAGTAGATTACCTTGCACGGTGGATCCGTCCTGTGGTAGGACATTGATCATGCAGGTAGTTAGTGATTGTCGAACACAACTCTTTGAGGGAAACACTCGCACACTTTATTAAGACCAATCGAGAAGATATTTACAAAACACTCTATATCAACTACTACTTTGTACTGCTTGGGGATTTCTTGGGATGATGAACTAAATAGGATGGAGGGGTATTTAGTCCATCTATTCCTAAAATTTCTCAACCTTTTTCCTAAAATACCTAAATCATTTTCCTAAATTTATTCCTAAAATCCCTAAATTATTTTCCTAAATTTATTTCTAAAATCCTAAATCATAAATATAATTACTCATAGAATGGTTGGGCTTAACCCTATTGGGCTAGTGATGAAATTTTAACACTCGCCCTCAGCACTAGTCCTCATTCGTTGCACCATGTTGAGCTGACAGCGAAAACTCTCATGTTTGCTAGTATTCAGTCCTTTTGTAAACAAGTCTGCCACTTGATCATCTGTCTTGATCTGCTGCATCTTGATTTCTTCCTTCAAGACTCTCTCTAATGAAATGGTAGTGTACCTCCACATGCTTTGTTCTAGCATGAAACACTGAATTTTCTGCTAGGCGAATCGCAGATTGGTTGTCACAATGAAGTGTTATTGGATAGTCAATTTTCTGGTGTCAATCTTCCATCAAAAGTTTTAACCATGTATTTTTCTGAGCTGCTCCAGCTGCTGCTCTGTACTCTGCTTCTCTAGTTGACAATGATACTGTTGGTTGTCTTTCGTTACACCAAAAAATTGTTCTCGGACCGAGCTTGAACACATATCCAGTGATTGATCTTCGGGTATTGTGGTCTCCTGCATAGTCGACATCACTATATCCAGCTAGCTTCCAATCTTGGCTTCTTTTGTATAAACGATTGTAATTGATTGTACCTTTGACATATCTCAAGGTCCGTCGAGCCGCATCCAAACGAGGCTTCTTTGGATTTTGCATATATTGATCAATGACTCCAACTTTATTTTCGAATTTCTTCGATTAGTCCATGTAAAACTCTCTGTTTAACTCTCCATGCAAAAAAGCATTATTCATATTCATCTGCCATAATTTCCAATCTTTATTTACCGCAAGTACTGGAGGAACTTGTATGATAATGATTTTTGCCACTGGACTAAACGTTTCATCATAGTCTAGTCCATATTATTGAGAGAATCCTGGATCTACAGTCTGAGTTTTGTATCTCACGAGTGATCCATCCGGGGTACACTTTATTTTGTAAATCCACTTGCAAAAGATAGATTTAACGTCTCTTGATCTTGGCACTAGTTCCAAGTTTGATTTTGCTCCACGGCTATAATTTCTTCCTCAAACGCTTTCTGCCAAACCAAGTTTTGTGATACATCCTCATATATATTTGGCTTATTAACTCCGTCTTCTACAATAGTTGCATTGACATACTCTAGACTTGGCTTTTGGATTATTTCTAACTGTCTTAGTTGTTGAGGTGCCATTTGTTTCTCACTAGGTTCGCTTGGTTGAATCACTTCTTACTTACCAACACTAGTGTCACTTGAATCTTCAGCACTGAAGCAAATGTGTACAGTTTGCTCCCCCATCTTCTGTGGAAGAACCTCTTCAATTTGCTCTCCCGTCATAAGGATTTCTTCAATTTGCTCAAGGCCTGGTACTACTTCCTTCTCTGAGGGCCACCCCTCTTCCATTGCACCACTTTGATCNTATTTTCGAATTTCTTCGATTAGTCCATGTAAAACTCTCTGTTTAACTCTCCATGCAAAAAAGCATTATTCATATTCATCTGCCATAATTTCCAATCTTTATTTACCGCAAGTACTGGAGGAACTTGTATGATAATGATTTTTGCCACTGGACTAAACGTTTCATCATAGTCTAGTCCATATTATTGAGAGAATCCTGGATCTACAGTCTGAGTTTTGTATCTCACGAGTGATCCATCCGGGGTACACTTTATTTTGTAAATCCACTTGCAAAAGATAGATTTAACGTCTCTTGATCTTGGCACTAGTTCCAAGTTTGATTTTGCTCCACGGCTATAATTTCTTCCTCAAACGCTTTCTGCCAAACCAAGTTTTGTGATACATCCTCATATATATTTGGCTTATTAACTCCGTCTTCTACAATAGTTGCATTGACATACTCTAGACTTGGCTTTTGGATTATTTCTAACTGTCTTAGTTGTTGAGGTGCCATTTGTTTCTCACTAGGTTCGCTTGGTTGAATCACTTCTTACTTACCAACACTAGTGTCACTTGAATCTTCAGCACTGAAGCAAATGTGTACAGTTTGCTCCCCCATCTTCTGTGGAAGAACCTCTTCAATTTGCTCTCCCGTCATAAGGATTTCTTCAATTTGCTCAAGGCCTGGTACTACTTCCTTCTCTGAGGGCCACCCCTCTTCCATTGCACCACTTTGATCGTCAATCATGTGGTTTGAGTATCCTGAATCAATAATCCAATCATTCTCATAATCGATATGGTCTCCCATCATTGCCATGAGTGCTAGCTCATCTTCTCCTATAACATACAGTGGCGATCAACATCATCAAGGAGAAGACAACGTCAGATCTGTTGAAGGCGCTGTCGAATATGTACGAAAAAACGTCGACTATGAACAAGGTGTATTTGATGCAAAGATTGNTGATAATGATTTTTGCCACTGGACTAAACGTTTCATCATAGTCTAGTCCATATTATTGAGAGAATCCTGGATCTACAGTCTGAGTTTTGTATCTCACGAGTGATCCATCCGGGGTACACTTTATTTTGTAAATCCACTTGCAAAAGATAGATTTAACGTCTCTTGATCTTGGCACTAGTTCCAAGTTTGATTTTGCTCCACGGCTATAATTTCTTCCTCAAACGCTTTCTGCCAAACCAAGTTTTGTGATACATCCTCATATATATTTGGCTTATTAACTCCGTCTTCTACAATAGTTGCATTGACATACTCTAGACTTGGCTTTTGGATTATTTCTAACTGTCTTAGTTGTTGAGGTGCCATTTGTTTCTCACTAGGTTCGCTTGGTTGAATCACTTCTTACTTACCAACACTAGTGTCACTTGAATCTTCAGCACTGAAGCAAATGTGTACAGTTTGCTCCCCCATCTTCTGTGGAAGAACCTCTTCAATTTGCTCTCCCGTCATAAGGATTTCTTCAATTTGCTCAAGGCCTGGTACTACTTCCTTCTCTGAGGGCCACCCCTCTTCCATTGCACCACTTTGATCGTCAATCATGTGGTTTGAGTATCCTGAATCAATAATCCAATCATTCTCATAATCGATATGGTCTCCCATCATTGCCATGAGTGCTAGCTCATCTTCTCCTATAACATACAGTGGCGATCAACATCATCAAGGAGAAGACAACGTCAGATCTGTTGAAGGCGCTGTCGAATATGTACGAAAAAACGTCGACTATGAACAAGGTGTATTTGATGCAAAGATTGTTCAATCAACAGATATTTGAAGGTGAATTTGTTGTTGATCATATAAATGAATTCAATATGATTGTAAGTCCACTGAATTCGGTGGAAATTAATTTCAAGAATGAAATTAAAGCATTGATTNATTGAGAGAATCCTGGATCTACAGTCTGAGTTTTGTATCTCACGAGTGATCCATCCGGGGTACACTTTATTTTGTAAATCCACTTGCAAAAGATAGATTTAACGTCTCTTGATCTTGGCACTAGTTCCAAGTTTGATTTTGCTCCACGGCTATAATTTCTTCCTCAAACGCTTTCTGCCAAACCAAGTTTTGTGATACATCCTCATATATATTTGGCTTATTAACTCCGTCTTCTACAATAGTTGCATTGACATACTCTAGACTTGGCTTTTGGATTATTTCTAACTGTCTTAGTTGTTGAGGTGCCATTTGTTTCTCACTAGGTTCGCTTGGTTGAATCACTTCTTACTTACCAACACTAGTGTCACTTGAATCTTCAGCACTGAAGCAAATGTGTACAGTTTGCTCCCCCATCTTCTGTGGAAGAACCTCTTCAATTTGCTCTCCCGTCATAAGGATTTCTTCAATTTGCTCAAGGCCTGGTACTACTTCCTTCTCTGAGGGCCACCCCTCTTCCATTGCACCACTTTGATCGTCAATCATGTGGTTTGAGTATCCTGAATCAATAATCCAATCATTCTCATAATCGATATGGTCTCCCATCATTGCCATGAGTGCTAGCTCATCTTCTCCTATAACATACAGTGGCGATCAACATCATCAAGGAGAAGACAACGTCAGATCTGTTGAAGGCGCTGTCGAATATGTACGAAAAAACGTCGACTATGAACAAGGTGTATTTGATGCAAAGATTGTTCAATCAACAGATATTTGAAGGTGAATTTGTTGTTGATCATATAAATGAATTCAATATGATTGTAAGTCCACTGAATTCGGTGGAAATTAATTTCAAGAATGAAATTAAAGCATTGATTTTGATGTCATCTTTACCCTAGTCGTGGGATACTGTTGTTGCTGGCATCAGGAGTTCTCGAGGATTTGATAAACTGAAGTTTGATGAAATTCGAGATGTAGTTCTCAGCGAAAGTATTCGCAAACGAGAAATTAGAAATTCATCTAGTAGTGCTCTCAGTGTTGACCAACAGGGAAGAAGTAAACTGATGGGCCCAAACAAAGGGCGATCAAAATCAAAGAACCGAGAAAAATCTCCAAATAGACCAAAATAACGTGTTGAAATTGTGGAGAAAAAGGTCACTTCCGGACAGATTGTACAAGACCAAAGAGGGAGTAGAATCACAAATCTGGAGATGATGATGATTCTATAAATCTAGCAGAAGATATTGGGATGCTCTAATTCTCAGCGTGGATAGTTCGATTGAGTCCATGATTTTGGATTCAAGTGCATCTTTTCAATCATCTCCAAATAAAGAGTTGTTCCGAAATTTCAAGTTTGGAAATTTCGAGAAGGTGTATTTGGAGATTAAAGGAAAAGGGGATGTCAGATATATTCCTGGTCTCAAGAAGAACTTGATCTCTATTGGTCAGTTGGACAGCACAGGTTATGCAACAGAGTTAGAGAAGAGTTCGTGGTAGATTATGAAGGGTGCTACGGTGGTAGCACGTGGCAGAAATTCTGGAACTTTATACACCACTGTAGGGTGTATGAACATGGTTGTTGTTGATGAGAGTGTTTCAAATTCAAGTCTATGGCACAATAGACTTGGANAGTAGTGCTCTCAGTGTTGACCAACAGGGAAGAAGTAAACTGATGGGCCCAAACAAAGGGCGATCAAAATCAAAGAACCGAGAAAAATCTCCAAATAGACCAAAATAACGTGTTGAAATTGTGGAGAAAAAGGTCACTTCCGGACAGATTGTACAAGACCAAAGAGGGAGTAGAATCACAAATCTGGAGATGATGATGATTCTATAAANTACAAGATATGTATGTACCTTCCTTCCTTACACTATCTATTGCTAATGAAAGGGAACTAGAGTCCTTTGATGAGACCCTACAGTTCGAGGATACAACCAAGTGGGAGCAAACCATAAGATGATGGGATGTCTAGGCTTCAAAAATGCATTGTACTGAGTACGTGACAATAAGTGAAGCTGAAAAGATGACGATGTGGATGACTGACTATTTGGAAGAATTGGGCAAGAAGCAACACAAAAAGATTCTTTATAGAGATAGTCAGTGTGTCATAGAGTTGGTGAGGAACCCAGTCTATCATTTAAAGACAAAACACAGAAGACGATACCATTTCACTCGCAGGTTAGTGAAAGATGGTGATGTGTTTGGAGAAGATAAAGGGTGCAAAAAATCCAGCAAAATGTGTTGATGTTGGAATATTGAGGTTGTGCAAAGCTTCAATTGGTATGGTGCCATGAAGATGCTCATGGTCATTTGAGAATGAAATTGTTGGTTGACTAGATCAGTCTCCAATTGGAAGAATTGTTAGGTTATGGAGTCTACTGGTTATTTATAACTTACTCAACGGTTATATATAGTAAAGTTGTATATGGTAGATGACATATAAAGTAAATTGTCATAAACAGAAAATAGCTATGTATAGTAAAAAACTATATAGGGTAGATAGTTATATAGAGTAGATGGTTATATCTGGTAAAACTATATATATATATATATAGTAAGCTCAATCATATATATATCTCCTCACGCAGAGCTTTGGAAATGTACTTTTTGTATTCTCTATATTCTCTCTTATTGTGCATGTCTGAAGTTATCAATATAAACCTTTAATCAATATTCTCCTTGCATTTTCTCTATCCTGTTCTTTGTGTTCATCTAGATCGAGTGTGTGCGTTGTTGTGCGATCCTAACAATATCAACGGTAATGATCCTAGATTTCTGCTAACCTAAAGTCGCTACCATTATCATAATATACTCTCTTATGCAAAAATAATCCTTTAAGACATCTTTATTAAACAATGTCATGGGCTTACATGTTTTCAAATAAATGACTTAAAGCGACGCAAACGAAATATTAAATAAAACAAAGTAAATATTGAAAGAGAACATGCCCTATATTAACGTGTAGTCTAATAATTTAAATATCATTATCCTATACATATGCCATGGTCTTTACTTATGTTGTCGTCATCATTCATACGGGGATACCTTGCCTTCACTTGAAAAATAGAAGTAATACAGCTTGAGTACTTTAAAAAATACTCAATAAGTGACCCCACTATTGAGGTTAGGGAATACAAACACATGCACCTCATGACTAGGGACCTATCGGTAAAACCATTATAGAGATGGCCTCCAATCCAGACAAAATTGGATATGTAGTACTTCTCTACACACGACCCATACGTGCGAGCGTGAGTCCCCAGGCAGTTCGCACCCCCTAGACCCATCATAGTCGGGCTAGTTGTCCGTAGCTAGACGTTTGAAGGTCAACAAATTCTCGAATATCATGCAAGGTCTGATCATCATCATCATCATCATCATAGTGTACCCCTTCGTACTCATCATCATAAATGGGGAAGTAACCAAATGTATATGAATACACAATTTGCATGAGGTTCTTATAGTTTTCATCTTAAATCGTTCTTATGACACAAGCCTATACATCATTCACATATTACTCTAGATAATATGCATGCATTTGGTTTCATGCGTTCATCATCATTAACATCATTTAGAGTTGTCTTAGAAACTCTTCATCATACTGTATCATGTCATTTAGTACATACACATTATCTTAATATGATATTATCATATTAAGTCATAATCGTCATCTGCCTCTTACATCATGTTATCATGCATCATCATCATGTCATAATATCATGTAACACCCAAGAACTCAAAGGTTTCCAAAAAGGGGTAGTTTATACTGGGTTGTACGAGGTTCGGAAAACAAGAAACAAAAAAAAAATTGGAAAAGAAAATGAGAAAATGGAATTTTTCAATTTTTATTAAACTTCCTCCGTTTTTTACATTTTATTAAGATTTCCAAGATACTCAAAGAGGAAAAATTAGTCAAGAGGAGGTATAGAAAATTGTAAATTTTTCAAGAAAAATAATATTTAAATAATAAAAATGACAAATTACCAAAATGCCTCTAAAAGAATGGATAATCACACAAAAATGCCACTCGAATCAAAATCAGAGTATCTACAGTGACCATCTGCACAAAATTCTTCGAAACTCAAATCTCAGCCGTTGGATCTCCTCCAAAATTGGATATGATCTAAAACACTCGCAAATTATCACTTCCAACAGCTAGTATTCAAAACCAAGGTCGGTAGGACCCTGGTTGAAACAGATAATTTCAGCGAATGATCTAGAAAACTCAAGAATGGAATTGTGACGATTCTAGACGTTTCAATGGCAGTGGATCATTCCTCTACAAATTACGGAGTTTGGCAACTAATAGCTTAACGCCACTTCTTAAATTTTAATTTTACCTAAGGAGTCCCACAATCATAACTTAGAATTCTATTTAATTTATCTATATTAAGTATGGTTAGGTTAATATTTATAATTAGTCTAAATAATTCATTTAGAATTTAAACCTAGGTATTTAATAAATTTTTAATTTTTTTCATTTAGATTTAATGTTTCTTTGAATATAAATATGCTTACTAAACATAAACATAAACATACCATTCATTAGATACTATAATTTAATAACGTACTTTATGTAAATAAAACATATGTTTATTATAACTATTTATTATAACATTATATTTCATCGACTCCTAACCATTTTTTTCCGGCCATGGATTGTGACGTGATTTTCTAAAATACGTAAATTATTTTTATATTTATTTTTCTAACCCAATTCAACTTAATTGTAACAAAATTGATGGGATTTCCATAAAAATGGAATTTGGAAATAGACTTACCCGAATGGATTCCAAAGACGATTCCTCCTTCATCGAGGTTGTGACGTCCAATAGAAACATTAATGATTCTGTCTCCGGGAAATTTAAGGTAAATCAAGAGAGAGAGAAAGAACGGTGGGGAAATTGGGTTTTTAACCCAACTCAAATGGAAAATTGGATTTTTTTTTAACTCAACTCAATCTAACTCATGCCATAACTCCGAACAAGTTTTGAGTGATTTGGTAAGTCCATTGAAGAGTTGTTTCTCTAATAGTTTGGTAAGTTCGTTGCGGACGAGTATAACATAATTTCCTTTGCAAGAACTTTGTATCTAGTAAGTGAATGTCAAGCTCCACATGCTTGCTTCTTCAAAGGAAAATGGCTAGAGATTGTGCACTCAAGTTACCACACTAAACCCTAAACCCTAAACCCTAATTAGCATCCGACTAAGAATTAATTTGTAACCGATCTGATTTAGCTATACCGAAAATTCTTATCTATGATTGTAAACTAGTTCAACAAACTAAAGTGCATATTTTTTTTCATCATGAATAGCTAAATGAAAGAAATTGGGTATAAAAAGAGTAAAATTTTGAAGAACCTAAATGTGTTTTTGCATTTTTGTGAGAGAACGATAATTTTTACCCAAATTGCAGTAAAAATGTGCCTATAATATAAAATAACTATTAGGAATCACGACTCTGTATGATATTGTCCACTATGAGCATAAGCTCTCATGGCTTTGCTTTGGATTTCCCCAAAAGGCCTCCAATGGAGATAGTATTCATCACTTATAAACCCACTGATAAACCCATGATCTTCCACTAAATTAATCAACGTAGGACTCACTCTCAATAATTCTCAACAATCCTCCCCTCAAACAAAGTCCACTATAAGCCTCCCCTGAGGCTTATGGACCTCTCGAATAGCCTCTCCCCTGAGGCTTATGGCGCTCTCGAATAGCCTCCCCTTAATCGAGGCTCGACTCCTTTCTCTGGAGCCCTCGAACAAAATACACCCTTTGTTCAATACTTTAGTCACTTTTGACTACACCTTCGAGGCTCACAATTCTTTGTCCGATATTTGAGGATTCCATTGACATAGTTAAGTTTAGGGCGTGGCTCTGATACAATGTTAGGAATCATAACTCTCCACAATGGTATGATATTGTCCACTTTGAGCATAAGCTCTCATAGCTTTGCTTTGGGCTTCCCCAAAAGACCTCATACCAATGGAGATAGTATTCCTCACTTATAAACTCATGATCTTCTACTAAATTAACCAATGTGGAACTCATTCCCAATAATCCACAACCATAACTAAGACCAAATCCCTTTATTCACTATAATAATGTTGAAGACAACTCCTCACAGATTTCAAAAGAAACTCTATGCCTTCAAGTCTGTAAAAGCTGGTAAATTAACTCTATCTCTACCTCATAGCCCTGTTGCTTTGAAATGCACTCGAGAAGCCTAATATGGATGAATATAAAAATACTTCGTAAGTAGTCTCATTTGCTAGAACAAAGTGTTGTGAAGATTTAAGTCATGGACTCTTGATACTTAAAACTCATTCGGCTCCAAACATTCATGCATAATAATTATCTTGAAACATAAAGGTCGCATTTCTAGGCCTAGCTAGTCTAGGTGTGCAACTAGCTATTTATTTGCTTAACCAACTTAGATACATATGTGGGATAATCATAAAAAAACTCGCTGCTACTACAAGTTAGTCAACGGCCCTCTAGAGCTTCATCATAGTAACCTCATAACATTATAAACACGAGGGCAATGACCTCGTACCTGAACCAACAAATAACTTCTAGCTACTTCAGGCTAGTTGGCATCCCTCTAGTAGTCTCATCCTAGTAAGCTAAAAAGACCATAAACATGAGGAGAGAGGTCACGTGTCAGTACCAACTAAGATAAATACGTGAGTTGTGTATAAATAACTCATCACTATTAAAGATTAGTTGACAACGTTCTAGCAGCCTCGTCATAACAACCTAATAACATAAAGAGGCACATACATAATCATAGCATAGTGGCAGGAAACAACAAAGCACGCTCATATCTAAGCTCTAATAGAAATTCATGTGTCATGCTACAAGGGTTTGAAGACGAATGATCAACAATAGATTTCATTCCTATATTTTCAATAGGGCAATAGATTGTTAGGCGTTGCTCGTTGCTAATCAACGCCAAGATTTCGGCTTTCCCTTCTCTCTTTTTTTTTTTTTTTTTTTTTTTTTGGTACTACAATTTTTTTCCTCCTTAAAAGCTTTCATCCCTAAAAAAGTCTAGTTCTTAAACAACTTTGGGTAATTGGTCTTTATTTCATCTTCTCATTCTCAGGATGCTTCAATAGATGTTCTCCCATAATACTTTTGCAGGTGTCATCTCCCTCTTATGCAAAGTCTTTATTTCTCTTGTACAAATTTATGTAGACCTTTCTGCATAACTCAGATCTTCCCTCAAGTGGAATAGATCCAAGTATATAATATGTGATGGGTATGCTATATATCTACATGACATAGAGACATGAAACACATCATGAAATGCAGCCATAGCTGCAGGCAGTATCAAACAATAAGCTTAAGGCCCAATTCGCTTTAAAACCTCAAATGGTACGATAAATAGCGGGTTTAATTTTCTATTCTTCCCAAACCTTAATATCCCTTTCACAAGTGCTACCTTCAAGAACACGTGATCACCAACTATGAACTTTAAATTTTTTCTTCTTGAGTCAGCATAGTTCTTCTACCTACTCTATGCAGCTCACATTCTCATTCTGATGTTTTGCACCGCTTCGTTAGTAAGATGAACCAACTTGGGTCCTAAAAGTTTGTGCTTCCCCACTTCGTCCTAAAACACATACGTCCGACACCTCTTCCTATAAAGAGCCTCAAACGGTGTTATTTGAATAGTTTCCTGTTAACTATTGTTATAGACAAACTCTATCAACTACAAATGAATATCTCAACTACCTACAGAATCCAATGCATAGTCCCATGACATGTCCTTTATGATTTGATGAAGTTTTTACATGGCTCTAAGGATTGAATCATTTTTTTAATACAAAAAATGAAAAAGTAAGAAAATTTAAACCTCTGACCTAAAAAAAAAGTAATATATGTTAATTACTGCCAAGTTATACTCATTTAAGTTAATTACTATCTATTTATAGATAGCAAATAATACCAATTTGCAATCAATTCATGGATAGCAACAAGAGGTGCCCACATGAACTTCGTGATCCAAGAGGATCAACTTTGTAAAAGATGAGATTACTATTTATGAATGCAAATACTTCTATGAAAATGTAACCGATGAAGTCAATAGAATTTATTTGACCCATATTTTAGTGCCACCATAAATAACTTAGTGTAATTATATTTAATCAGAGAGAGAGAGGAATTACATTGACATTTAAGGTAAAATATAGAAATATTAAAAATTGTATACTAACTTTGCTTTTAAAAGTAATTTGAAACATCTAATAGTTCAATCTTTTGTTCATCATATTATTTTGTTGAACTGTAGTTTTAGATGAAACTGGTACACATCGAATTAATTAAACACTAACAAATTAGGTTGACACAAGAAAATACACAAGTTTCAAGTATAAAAATCTATTTTCTAAAATATAAGGGAATGATTTGAAAAAATGTAAGATAACTTGAATATAAGATGGCATGCAGTTAATCAAAACTCAAAATCAAAGAGGGAAACCTTGGATGCTTTTCTAAGAAAGCGATGATCCATGCGCCACTCTCTCAAGTTGAAATTTGGTGACAAGTCCACTGCTTTAGCTGAGGCCATTGCTGATAAATATATAATGTCAATGTCAGTGTCGAAGGCATTTTTAGGAAGAAAGAAAGAAGAGAAAACAAACAAATAAAAAGCTTTTCTGCACAAAACATCACCTTTTTATACTTTTCATCAACCAAAGGATGTTGCAGAAAACCACCAAAGATGAATCACCGTTCCAACTATTAGGACTTTGAAGAGATTTTAGGATCTTCAATTTCCCTTCTGACAAATCAAGACAATAAAAATAAGAGAATTTGTAATAGAGATTTTTATGTATTTGGATCATCAATCATCATTCACTAGATTGTAATCTCGGTTGAGAAGATTATAATAAGAAAAGATCAATACAAATCTCATAAGCTTCCTTGAATGTATATCAACTCATCGAATAGATCATTTGTAAATTTACCTGTAACATGAGTTCCAATAGACTTCTTCTAACACCACGATGCTACCCTCGGTGTCACACCACGGTGCTAGCTTCAAGAACCTCTTCACTTGGACTTGTAAAAGATTTATCTCGAGCTATAAGGCGAACTTGAAGGTATATCAACTCATCGAATAGATCATTTGTAATTTACCTGTAACATGAGTTCCAGTAGACTTCTTCTAAACCATGATGCTAGCCTCGATGTCCCACCGCAATGCTAGCTTCAAGGACCTCCTTCACTTGGACTTGTAACGGATTTATCACGAGCTCTAAGACAAACCTGAACTTGTGCTTAAATCAAACCTGATTAATCTTCAGACTCCACAAAAGCACAAACAGCCAACAAAAAGTATTCAATCAAATCCAGACATATGCAAATAAACTTCAAGAAGCCAAAATATTGTACCTGATAATATTTCATATGATATAATACTTGTCATAAGAAAGCGCATAGTATATCAGAAGGTAATTGCCATAAAGCATACGACGTTACAGCCAATATATCGCGGTTGATATATTCATCAAGGTTAATTAGATGGAAGCAGAAAAGGAGTATAAAAACTTTCTTCATTATGTAACGAAATAATGCAACAACTGAATGATTTTACTATGGAACTAGATGATACAAAACTATAAAATGCGATGTTATAATAATGTAACAAGAAAAACATCACTTGAAAGAGAGATGACAGTCACGAATAGTAAATACGCTTGATATAATCTGATTGTTTCGTTTTGATGAAACTTTGGACACTTTCCACATCACCATGCATGATGACTTTCCCATCTTCCATGTAGATAGCACCATCAGCATACTCGAGTTCTTCTAAGCGATGGGTCACCCATAATGCTGTAACATCTTCAGAATTGTGCAAAGAATTCCTAACTGCTTTGATCACCCCCATCTGATTTAGAAAAGAAAATGTTGAAAAAGGATAACAAAATAAGAGGATAGATACAACCTCAAAAAAGTAAATGGTTTGTTTAAATTTTATTTTGGTCCTCGGACTTTCCTACATATTTCGTTTTGTCTCCTAAAATTTAAATGGTCTATTTTAGTTTCTCTATCTTTAAAATGTTCTATTTTAGTCTCCATACTACATGCAATTTATTTAGAAACTTGATACTACATTAATTTATCTTTAATAGTTTAACAAGAACTCTATTGTGCATAAAAAGGGCTATTTTACTCCTTATTAATTTGTCATAATAATAAGAACTTAAATTTGTTAGGAAGCTTTGATACTACATATGACTTCCAACCCTTGCTCGTGTACGAATTTAAGGATTAAGTAAATGAAGAAAACGTGTGTCTATATCAAGTTTCTAGTAAATAATTTATTATGCTCATGACCTTCCCTACGAATCCCTAGAAAAGTTTAACCTATCTAATTGAGGTTTTGATTAATAAATTTTCGACCTTAAACCATGAACCAAATTTTGAAGGTTATCTCTGAACATTCCAAGCCTATCACATTGGCCGCCTAGGGAGAGGGTGGAGACCAGATTTGTTTGCAATAATCAGCACAGCATGTCAAATTCTACCATTGGGATTATGTGATGGAACATTCACAAAATCTACTTGTATGATATGAAATACCTGATCCTTCTCATCGAGGAATGTGGTCAGTTCATCTAATAGAAGCACTTTACATGCTTCAGCCAAAGCACCAGCAATGGCAACCCTTTGCTTCTGACCACCACTCAGCGTTTGAACGGATCTCTGAGGAACAAGAATTAGGAACTTTCAAACTAATTTCAGCTGTTGTTTATAACTTCCTATTTTGATAAGCTACAAAACTATATGGCTTGCCTGAAGGTAGCTGGACATGCCAACCGAGCTCAGAGCTTCCAGAACCCTTGATTTAACTTCTTCATTGGTCAGATTTAACTTACCGAGGCCAAATGCAACGTCAGCTTCCACAGTAGGCATCACAACCTGGCAAACAAAAGAATTATTTGCAGCAAATGTTCCTTACAACAATACGAGCAAAAAGAAAGATGATAAACCTGTACAGCTTGTTTGTTTGCAAGAATGCATATGCATGTTTGAAATTCAATAGATTTTCTCAAGCCGGCAACTTTGTGCTTGCTGTTTCTACCATCTTCTAAGAATATATTTTAGGTCAAATTTCAAACCTAGTCCCTGAATTCAGTCGTGTTGATACTAAACTCTCAAAAGCTTCAATTGTATTCCTAAACTTTTTTTTTTTTTTATTGATTTATTAAGTTCATACCATTATTATTGGTACTAAAATATTAACATAACTTACAATTTGGATAACAAGTTGTAAATGACATGACAAAAGGAAATATGTCACCAGATAAAATAAGGATAAAGGGGCATAAAAATTTGGTGGGACGGGCAGGCTATAAATCAAAAAAAAATTGACCCACCCAAACTTGTTTTACTCAACTAATCCACTCTCCCATGCTAATTTTTCCCACATCATGTTAAATAATTACTCCATTGTCCAGTCAACATGCCCAATCAACATTTAAGTACCAATGTCAACAACAAGAATTAATCAAACTCAAATTGACAGTTTAAGATGCAACACATCCTACGTTTTCAAAGATGAAAGTAATCATGTTGAATCAGTAATCAGTCATGTATTTCTTGCATTCATATCTCATAGTTACAGAGTTCAAACCCTACTTTTGCTGTACTTTATCTAACAAAGTCCATTCTTCAAATCAATGGCATTAGGCTTTGATGATGGTTTCACAAATAGAATACAGAAGTCCTCTAGAGGATGGATGAGCTGACTATAGCTAGTTAGTAGTAATTAACATAATAACTTTCAATGTGGCTCTGATGCAAAACCAACTACATCAAAATAACCCAACAATTACTTCAAGAGCAAAAGGCACACAGTTAAAGCAAAACATATTTACTTACTTAAAAAGAGGAATTGCCATAACAGTAAATTCTCTTCCAAGGTGTTAAATTCAGCTGCAATTTTATCATATACCAACCGAAGGTTAAAACGATGAAGGAAGGTAACCTGATAATCGGGGTTTTGGAAGACAAAGCACTTTGGCTTCTTGACGTATACTGCACCAGTTGATGCATTCAAAAGACCAGCCAAGACCTACATAGGTGAACACATCGAGGACTTATAACTTGCATCAGTTTGATCTATACAAAAGTATGGTGAAATATTAGGGCCCATTTGATAGTGGTGTTAAATTTTGTACTCTTTTGGATACTAAGAAATACGAGTCGTAAATCGCAATACCCCAAGAGTTGTCTCAATAAGAACTTGAAATGTAAGAAGATGCTCTCTAAAGTCGAAGGTTCAAGCCCCAGCTATAAACATAATACATAACATCCTTATTATCTTGCATTAGAGTAGATGGAACCTCCACAGAGATTAGTGTTATAGCATATTTTTCAAGTGACTTCACTATATTATGCAAAATACAAGACAGTAAGGATTTTCGGCATGTTTGATAAATCACGTTCAGATCAGAACAATTTTCTAATTTGTTTTCAAAACTGTTAAATATGGAATTTGATTACGCTTTTATGGGTTTCTGTTCTTCTTTTTATCAGTTTCATCAAATTTTCTCCTTCAGTTTGGTCAGTCTCTTCTGGTTTGTTTGGAATTTCTTTTCAGCCCCCAAAATCAATTTTCTTCAGATTCCCTTGGCTCCTCCCTCCTTCGATCTCTTTTGCTCGGAGTTCAGCATTCTCGACTTCTATTTCGGTGTTTTGGTAGGATAATTTTTTTTTTTTTTTTTTCTCTCTTTTTTGAGAAATGTTTTAGAATTTTTTGGATAATCCTACTTGGTTGCTTCTTTTTACTCCTTTGGGAAGCTTTCATCCTTTAAGCATTGGTCTCTTTTCATTAATTGAATGAACAATTTTCGTTTCTTATTAAAAAAAATGTTAGTGCAATGCACAGCGAAGTCACTATTTTCTCTTCTTTTGTTTTTCTTTTAGATAATAGTTATGAAACATGTATGGACTCAATTTTATTCTAAACAACAGAAAACTTCTTTCAAAGAGGGAAAAAAAATGCTCAATCAGGCCTCTGTATCACAATCCAAATCCTTCAAATACAGATTACGGAAAGGGAAACGTGAATGAATCTGGATTGTACCTTCAAGAGAGTGGATTTTCCACAGCCATTAGGTCCAAGAAGCATCCAAAACTGTCCTGACGGAATCCGGAGTGAGCAATCCCTAAGAATAGGCACAATTTTGCCCTGTCTCGTCGTGATCGAGAAGGTGAGGTTACGGCCCTCAATGGCTATATTTTCAGTAAGATTTGCCCTGCATACACACAAACAGACACAAAAATCCAACAAAATAGAACGAGAGCAAATTAACGGAAAGAAAACGACTACAAGAACTGAAAATGGAATAGAATTGACACAATGAAAGAGAGAGTAAATTAAGAGAGCGATGGAACCTGGAAGGGGAGCCGGAGAAGAGAGGGGGAAGAAGAGGCGGCGAAGTCGGAACGGGATTGAAAATGGAACTCTTCAATAGCATGCTGCTGCAAAAATGGTGGACAAGAAATTCAATTGTTCGTAATGAAAGTCCTTGAAGATTGTAATCACCCAAGAAGCAGAACTTAGCCTCTACACCTTTATTTATTTATTTATTTATTTATTTATTTATTTATAAAATCATTACTTGTGGTAAATCGCTCCTAATTGGGGAGGGGTAGAAATGTCCATCTTACCTGTGCTACCCGCCTCTAGCTACATTTAGAGAACGGGAGAGAAAGTGAGGAATATTTTTTTTTTTTCAAGATGATTTTGCAGTCAAATTACCTTTGAGACAGAGTCGTTAACTCAATCTTAAAAGTTGTTTTCTCGTTTTAGTATCATACCATATCCTCTGAAGATTGTACTAAGCTTAAAATATGGAAGAAAAAAAAAATTACTCTTGTGGTAATGGGCGGGTGCCCGCGCCGGAGCACGCGGGCTGGGCGGGGCACGCGCACGGGAGGGAGAGGGTTGGGCGGGCATGCGCGTGGGAGAACGCGGGAGGGGCGGGGTGACGCAATCGCGCTTTCGAAGGCAGCGGACTAGCGATTGTGCGGCACTCACTTTCCAGCGACAAGTGAGCTTAAGTCAATTTGTTCTTGCGTCGCCTACGGCCAAGCGACGTACGATCGAGCCTCTAGCCTCGGTTTTAAAAGAAGGTTTTGGAAAACGAGGAGAGAGAGAGATTTTAGAAAGAGAGATTTTGGAAAGATACGTTATATAAGGAGCAAGAGAAAGATAACAACCGCTTACCATATATAACCTTGGGTAGGGAGAAGTTGACAACTAGTCATATCTACTTAGAGTACATTCTGAGCCATTTTAGGTCTGGCAGGCCTAGACATGATATTTTTGAGGCGTCATACCCCCTACAATTACAAAAGTAAAACACTAGAATGAAAAGATATGACAAGAGTTTGGCTTGTCATGGGCATGCGGCCATGGGAAACATGCCCTGGACGAGCATGACCGTGACACGGGGCGCGCGCGCAGGAGCACGCGAGCGGGGCAGGGTGGGGCGCGCGCAGGAACGTTTCGCCACCGCCGTCAAACGCCCTCAACCTCCGACCACCTAGAATATTCTTCATCACAGTCCCACTCTGTTTAATATATATATATATATATTATATAACGCGCGTCGTTTTTTTCTATATTAAAAAAATAAATTAGTTAATTTTCATGCTTTTTATGATAATATTTGAATTAAAAATCCTCCCATACATATTTTAAAATTGTTAAAAGATTTCGATGTAATATTAAAATTTGAATTTTAAATCGATAGAATATTATATATATATATATATATATATATTAATTTATTAATAATTTTATACCATGCTTAATGAAGGTTATATTTAAAATGGAAAGCTTTAAAATAGCTATTTGTTTAAAGAATAATAAATGAGAAAAAAATTACACATAAAATCTCTGCCTTGTTTTCTACGCAAAATAAATGAGAAATTTTTCGATGATGAAAAATGAAATAGGTGGCAGAAATGGAGACAGAAACGTTTTCCCATCTACACCCTGTCCTATAAACATCCTTGCTCGTCGGTACTAAGAGGAAACTTAGTAGACTTTAGGGTTGATTCGGTTAACATTGTCTGTAAACATAGTGGAAGCTCAAGAATCGGTAGGATCTAGAGTTGATCGAGCTCATGCTATCTAGAAACATAGAGGAAACTCAAAGATTAGTAAGCTCAATGATTGATCCAGTTAACGGTGTCAAAAAATATAGTAGCAGTTCAAGGATTGATAGGCTCTAGAGTTGATCAAGTTGGCATTGTCTAAAAACATGATGTTCAACATCATCAAGGAGAAAATCCACCGTCATCAACCTGATCCAAAGACTACTGACCACTTAAACCAAAGGAAAAGGACCTGCAATGACCGAGACCACTGACTCTCTTCTTATTTCTTATTTGGGCCACCCAACAAGGATTAACGTTGCACAGTCGGGAATAGAGCGGTAACGGCTAATAGTTAGCCTATTCACTCAATCTTCTTTAAAAGGCCCCCTTTTTTCATTTCCTTGTTTTGTCGGTTAGGTTCTCCATATTACGAGCGTGGAAAGCCTTCTCCTTTATCTACACAATCTTCCCGTGATCCAATTTCATCAGCCCAAGTCACTGAGAGTTTGCCTTCGCGGGTCACTCGTTCCCAAAGACTAGCCTCGGCTCAAATGCCTTTGCCACCGAATTCTTGAGAGGAGTCGAAGTCCGGCCCCATCAGAATAGAACTTTGTCTCCTAACCAAGGTCTACGTCAGAATCATCTGCAGCTGAAGTAGCTCATTCCCTAAACAACGTGGGCTAGGAGAAGAGTATTTCCCGCAATGACTACGACCGATTCATCTCGACGTCTCTTCTGTCATACACCTGAGTTTCTTTTTCGCATAATAATCCAAATGAGATATCTTAATGGAGCATCAGCACGTTTCCGTATCCAATTAATTACCTGCAAAGATAGATGATTTTAAATTAAAAACTGGTAATATATTATAAGAATATAAATATATAAGAGCATAGAGACAGACTTAGAGGTTTAAGCAGAACTCAAAACAGTGGACAGATTACCGACCACCAAGATTTTGTACACTGTAAACTATAGAAATTTAATGTGCAAAGGAAGGTCAAGTTTATCTGTCAATAAATTAACAAAGGGCCCGAGTATGAGATTTTGAAGGTGTTGAAACCTCTCACAAGCAAATGTCTTTTAAATACCGAGTTTTATAAAAACTTGTTCAAAATATTTGACCGTTTTAATGTTTACCATAGCTCCTAGATCAATATGTAGTACGAACGAGAGAATTCTTAATTATTTTAGAAATTTTTAACACTAAAATAGTGACACAAAATTGGACGATAAATAATTAATTTCAATTAATTTAAAGATTTTGTTATAAAATTTGAGAGAAGTAAATTCTAATATATTTATTATCTATTCATTGCAACATTATTTTATCCCAATTTATATATTTCTTTTATTTTTATAATAGTTTAAGACCCTATAAATGGTAGATAAAGAAATTAAAAAAAAATAATTTTTTTAACCATTCAACAACGCAGCCCGAAAATATTGGGTTAGGCTGGTTGGGTTGTGAAAATTTTTGGATTGGGTTGGGTTACCAATTCAACAACCCGAACTTTTGGATTTAGTGAAAAAAAAAAAAAAAAAAAAAAAANATGTCTTTTAATGGTAAATAAAACTTTTTTTTTTAATTAATCAATTAAAAAGCTGCGATAATTTAATTTATTTTTCTATTTAAACATGTATTTGTATATTTACCAAACATTCATTTAAAATAATTTTAATATTTATATAATATATATAATAAATTAGTTTTGTGCTAGATATAATTATAATTACATAAACGTGCAAGCCATTTAACTAAGTTTAAACCAATATTCTTTGTCCAATTCGAAGTAGGTCTCCGCGAATTAAATATACATTTTTAGTATCAAAATAAATAGTGAAATGAATTATAGATAAAATTCTAATAGAATCTTTTACCGGGAGTGAACATTTTTTTTTTGCCATAAATTTCGAGATGTTAATTATGACTTTCGTGTTTAATTTTAATTAGGTTCATAGAGTTAAAAAAAAATTTAATTTTAATTTTAATTATTAAGTTTTGAAACCTCTCCCAGGATCAGAATGATTATCCCTGCCCGATGGGTCTACATCCATCCCTGAATGTTGTCGGGTACTGTTCACTTCCCCGCCATTCTTGTAACCGTCACCTGTAATCCGCGCAAGTGTGTCCGCACCCCCCTGAGTGGACGAGAAAGAAAGGAGATTTCTCGGAGCAACCCCCCAGGTTCCAGACCCAGGAGTCAACTTTCCCGTATGAGCATTCGGTACATGTATCAGTCCGTGGAAGAGTGAAAGGGTCACCACTACTGAGGATCTCCCCCCTAATCTTAGATAGGTCGTCTGAGGGTTCGCCGCGGTTCATTGCTGTGCTTACACACTAGGCTACCCTTCTCCGAAAGCTCCGCGGGACCACCTACCACTAGTCTTCGGCCGGAGGGGTTTATTGCACAAAAACGCCGGGACGCAGGCCCCAGAAGAGGGAAGCCCAACGAATCTCAGANTAGTTCATTGTTGTGCTTACACGCTAGGCTACCCTTCTTCGAAAGCTCCGCAGGACCACCTACCACTAGTCTTCGGCCGGAGGGGTTTATTGCACAAAAACGCCGGGACGCAGGCCCCAGAAGAGGGAAGCCCAACGAATCTCAGATGCAAAGCCCCGCACCTCATTAAGATCATATTGGCATACTCTCCCAAAAAAAACAGAGCAGACCCCATTGAAGACNTTTCATTTAGTCTTTAAAATCTAGTTTAATATTATTCTCATAATTTAATTTTAGAATTTTAAAATTAATTAAAAAAATTTAATTATAAAAACCTAGTTTATATTTTGAAAAAACCCAAAAAAAAAAAAAAACAAAATAAATAAATTCCATTTAATTTTAGAAAAACCTAATTACTATTTCATTTTTTATTCTAAAAAATTAAGCTTATTATCTATTATATATATATATATATAAACAAGCTGTTTTTTTTTTTTTTAATTTAAAAATTGATAAGGAATTCACTAATTAAATTAATTTTCATTTATTCGTCACTGCAATACAAAAAATAATTTAAAAATAATTACTAAACTAGTGAGTATTAATAAAAAAGAAAAAAATTAAATTCATAAGAAAAAAATTTAATATTTACAAAATTTAAAGTTCTAAAAATAGATGACTAGTAGTTTTTGAATGAGTTGTTTCAAAAGAATTGGAGGGGGAAAAGAATTGGAGGGGGAAAAGAATCTGATTCTGTAATGCAATGATCATGTACTGTACATATTTTGAGGTTCTGATGGAGGATGTGGCCGCAAATTCGTGGATCTCAAGCTTTGGAAGGGCTCGTTTGGATCTTCTTCGTCTCCATGATCCCCCACCATTGCTGCTCCGAACTGTTGCACTACCAAAACTGAAGTCGTCGCTGCAAAATCCGACGAAGCTAACAAATCGCCGATTGCTCCAAGCTCTGGACATTCGCTCCAGTCTGTGAGTCCCGCGGTGAGAGGCGATATGTGAGATTCTCCTCTCCCCACGATGTACAGGTCGTGAGTATCATCCATTGTTCGTATGCCTGCTACTGTCTCCTCGCCGTTGTTCGAGACTTTCTCGTTGTAAGATATTGAATCGTTATTTGAGCTTTTTGTTCTGAATTCCTTTATGAGTTCTTCGTCCAGTTTCCTCTCTCTGTCGGCGTCTGTTTCTGTAGTTGAAGCTATTGGTGTGTTATCTTCTTGGTTTGGTTCTGATGCTTCTTCTCCAGCGATGAATCGCATTACGGTTAAGCTTACTCGCGGATGTTCTGACATTCTCCATGCGTATGATAGGGCTTCTCTATCGTCTTGTCCACCGAAGAACAACATGGTTATGTTATAGTGACATTCCTTGTTCGATGCGACTCGATTCGAGCCGTTTAAGCCTCGATCCACTAGGATTCCGACGGAACAAGGGGCATTGGCTAACACATTTTGGTTTACCAATCTAAACGCTGGATTTGTGGCTTCCATTCCTCCATCCACTGTTTGTTGCTTGTGGAATGGGATGATTATGAAGGCCACACGTTTATCCTCGGCTAAATTGCAGATGTCTTCGTGCATTGTGGAGTAGGGGGAAATGGCTGTGAGCGGCTGAACTGAGATGCATTCGACGTGTTGCTCGTAGTTCTCGAATGCATTGATGATGTGATCTGATTGAGCTTGGGTTCGATTTAGGGCAGGGCGACCTGATTTTCTGGTGTTGTGGACAATGAGCATGGCAGAGGCTCGGCCTGTGAGTTCGACCAAGTGTAGAACGTAAATGCAAATTGGGGATCTTTTGGTTGGGTTTGAGGCATCAAGAAGGTTAATGATCGTTGGCACATTTCGAGGTGTGTGGATGCAAACTAATACTCTGAACTCTGAATCTGGTTTCGATGCTTGGATTGTTCGTTTCTTATACGGTAGAAACCTTCTTGTTGGCCTATAGATTATGGTAACTACAGGCGTTATTATCCCAGTCATAAAGAGGGCTACAATCACCATAACTGTGAACGTTTTATCATCCAACACCTGCATATTATGTTTACATTGATACTTTGGTGAGAATGGCATGAAAAGAGGCAAAGTTTATGACAAAGAAAAAGAAAAACAACCCAACTTCTTCTATCTGCAGAGCATTCCAGGTTAGTATGCATTCATTATTGTTGCTCATGTGTTTAATATCTAGGATAATGGGTGCGTGCGTGGTGGATAGCAAGAGAAAACTCGACCCAACTTATTAGATTTATAGGAAATTTCAGCTCACTGTACGTTGCTCGTGTTGGGAGTGACAGTATTGTTGAGGATTGTTGGAAGAGAAGTCCCACATCCGCTAATTAAGGGGTTGATCATGGGTTTATAAGAAAAGAATACATCTCCATTGGTATGAAGCCTTTTGAGGAAGCCAAAAGCAAAGCCACGAGAGCTTTTGCTCAAAGTGGACAATATCATTCCATTGTTGAGTGTCGTGATTCCTAACAAAATATCATACCATTGTGGAGGGTCGTAATTCCTAACAAAGTATTATACCATTGTGGAGGGTCGTGATTCCTAACAAAGTATCATACCATTGTGGAGGGTTGTGATTCCTAACATAATACCATATCATTATGGAGGGTCATGATTCCTAACAAAATATCACACCATTGCGGAAGGTCGTGATTCCTAACAAAATATTATACCATTGTGGAGGGTCGTGATTCCTAACAAAATATCATACCATTATGGAGGGTCGTGATTCCTAACAAAATATCATACCATTATGGAGGATCGTGATTCCTAACATAATACCATACCATTATGGAGGGTCATGATTCCTAACAAAATATCACACCATTGCGGACGATTGTGATTCCTTACAAAATATTATACCATTGTGGAGGGTCATGATTCCTAACAAACTATCATACCATTATGGAGGATCGTGATTCCTAATAAGTATGTGTTGAGAGTGTTTACCTTTTGGTCCTTTCCGACGTTGAGGATGATCATTTCAATAAGGCCTTTGGTGTTCATAAGCAAGCCTAAGGTGACACCTTCTCGATAGGACATCTGATAACAAATGGAAGCAAGGAGAGTTCCAATGATTTTTCCAGCAAAAGCAAGGAGCGTGATTGATAGAATAGCTACCCAAGAGGTTGATCCTTCTATGCGATTCACATTAGTCTTAAGCCCACTTATTGCAAAGAAGAGAGGGAGAAGAAGCCCTGAAACAAAATCCTCAAGTTTCTCAATTAAAGCAACCCCAAGTGATCCATTTGGGATAACCAACCCGAACACAAAAGCCCCAAAAACCGAGTGTGTTCCAAGGGCATCTGTAACAAACCCTGAGATCATAACCCCTGTGAGGATCAAACATATATAGAACTCACTGATACTTTCCCCTTCTGGAGTTTTTCGAATCATCCACGAGATCAAGGGTCGAACGATGAAGATACAAAACAAAACAAAGCCTGTACTTGACAATATAACCCATAAGGAAGCCATAGATGAGGTATCATTCTCGGATAAGGCTATGGCTATAGCTAAGAGAACCCAAGCACACATGTCATTGAAAAGGGCAGAGGCCATAGCCATCCTTCCAATCTCTGAGTTTATCAGTTTAAGCTCTGCAAGAATTCTAGCTAGCACTGGGAAAGCTGTCACGGAGAGTGCAATACCAAGAAACATAATGTAAGTGATGTTCAATTCCTCATCTGTTTTGTGCAACTGGAATGAAAAGGCAGCTCCTATGCTGAATGGAAGAATCATTCCTGCTACAGCTATTGCCATTGCCTTCGACCCAGTTCTACGAATCACTGACAGATCCATCTCCACACCAACCAAGAACAAAAAGTAGAGAAGCCCCACGTTGGCCATTGTTTCAAGCACCATTACACTTCTTAAAGGAAATACGGTGTTGGCAAAATCTGTACTCCTCCCTAGAACCGAAGGCCCCAAAATCACTCCGCCCTGTTACACACACAAACAAAGTTTAAAGCTGTTGAGGATTGTTAGTGGGGGAATCCTAGAATGATCATGGGTTTATAAGTACGAAATACATCTACATTGGTAATGAGTTGTTTAGGGAAGCCCAAAGCAAAGCCACGAGAGCTTATGCTCAAAGCGGACAATATCATACTATTGTGAAGATCCGTGATTCTTAACATATATCGGAGGCATGCCCTTAACTTAGCCATGTCAATAAATTCCTCAAATGTCGAACAAAGAAGTTGTGAGCCTTGAACGTGTAGTCAAAAAGTGACTCAAGTGTCGAATAAAGGGTGTACTTTGTTCGAGGGCTCGAAAGGAAGGAATCGAGCCTCAATTAAAGGGAGGCTGCTCGATGACTCCATAGGCATTCAAGGGAGGTTTTATGGTATACTTTGTTCGAGGAGAGGATTGTTGGTGGAGAGTCCCATATTAGCTAATTAAGAGGATGATCATGGGTTTATAAGTAAGAAATACATCTACAATGGTATGAAGCCTTTAGGGGAAATCCAAAGCAAAGCCACGAGAGTTTATGCTCAAAGTAGACAATATCATACCGTTGTGGAGATCCGTGATTCCTAACAGTTAGCGCAAGCCGTGAAAATAAAATGACAAGTACTTTAGATAAGAGATCTTAAACTCACCAAAATTTCAGAGATGACTCGAGGTTGACGTAAGGGTTTTAAGAGAAAAACCAAAGTGCGAGTCATCACAACCACCATTGTTAACTGTAAGATGAAGAGAGGGAGAGAATAATCAAGAGGGTTATCGCCTTGCCACACCCCATTTGTTGTGATCATGCTAGGCGCATAGCAAACGATTGTATCATCTGTGCTATTCGCTATCGAAGCCTGCTCATCCATGTCTTCTTCTCTTTTGCTAATCACCTCTCTTACAAACCCACCATTAACAGGTTCTCTTGATGAAACTTGTGGAAGCTATGCGAGGAAGAACGTGAAACTTTTGAAAGAAAAATGAACCAATGAACTGTAAATGCTTAGAGCTTCATTGGTTTGCTGTCTCTGTTACCAGCGAGGACCCAGCTTATCTGAATGGGTAAGGAGAAAACAGAAGGAGAAATATCGAAATAATACTTGTTTTGAGAAGGTTGGTGATCTGTGGTCAATGATGGATTGACTATTTTCGTACCCCATATTCTTGGTGTGTTGAAAAAATAGGCCCTTTTTAGCAGTGCACATTATTAACCCATCGTTAGGGAATGGTGAGAGTTTTTTTTTTTTTTTTTTTTTTTTTTTTTTTTTTTTTTTTTTTTTTTTTTTTTTNCGATTAATTATTAATTATAATTATAATTAATGTTCAATGTAAAAAAAAATTATTTATTTTAATTTTATTTGATTATATAATTTCTATAATAGTATATTAAATAATACTAATTTTGATTTATATGAGTTTATTTATTTATTTATTTATTTTGTCTCGAGAAAAAATAAATACAATGTCATGAAAGTTGCATGTGCATGTATTTTTTACTCAAACAGCGGGATCACTTATTAGGTATTTGTATAATACTCAACACTTTCTAAAATATTTTATTTTTAAGTAATACAAGATCATCCTAGATGATCGACGATGATTGCTATACCGGCTAGGCTAGTCAGGTTCGAGTTAGTTTCGACATAGTTTTTCGTACTTTAGTTTTAAAGATCTTCTTTTATGCCAAATAAAAGCTTTAAAAATACTCAAGTCACGTGCTAACTTTATATTTCAAGTAAAGGCAAGATACCTTGCACGGTTAACAGCGACATCACATTAAAGACCATGAAATTTGCATAGGTTACATTTATTTTTCGTAGACTTTAGGTTAGTGTAGGTCATTCTTCTTTCAATATTTTATTTTAATTTACTTTAAATATTTCCTTTATTGTACTTTAAGACTCTATTTTAAATATATAAGTGCACGACAGTGTTTTATGAAATTATTTTAAATGAATTTTTCGTATAAAAGGATTATATCTTGTACATGGTAGCGTCTCTAGTTCCCTTTGGAAATTAGGGTCGTTACATGTTATGACATGCTATGAGATACTTGAGATAGAAGATTTACGATGCACAACCCATAAGCTATGATTCAGGCGTGCTTTGGAATAAGCGATCTGTTACCGAGCCGTATTATTGGGAATAACAAAAGCATCTCTAAATACTCAAAGTTTCATATCGGAAGCAAGTTTTCAAGAAACTGCTCGAGTTTTAGCAAAAGCCGCCCTCCAAAGTCGTTTCGATTGGTTGGTACCGGAGGAATGATATCCGTTGGTACCGGAGTCAGAGAATTAGCGCACCGTTCGAGGCAACATAATAATATTCATTTAGAAACCCCTCAAAAAAAAATTCGAAGGGAAAATGAGAGATATTTTGTTTCACCAAAAAGAATTATTTTTTACGGTTAGTTGTGTCATACAAATCATTTAAAGGTGAAAACTACATGAACCTCATGCATTTTGTGTGTACATATACATCGGGTTACTTCTGCATTTATGATAATGCGTACGGACGTGTACAATATGATGATGATCATGCTTCACATGACACTATCTAGACTAGCTCGACTATGATGGGTCTAGGGGGTGCGAACCACCTGGGGATCCATGCTCGTACATGTGGGTCGTGTGTAGAAAAGTATTACACATCCAATTTTGTCCGGACTGGAGGCCACCCCTACGATGATTTTAACGATTGGTCTCTAGATGATGTGTTGTATGTGTTTGCATTTCTTGACCTCAATAGTGAAGTCACTTGCTCAGTATTTTTTAAAATACTCAAGCCGTGTGGTACTTTTATTTCAGGTAAAAGTAAGGTACCCCTATACGACTGACAACAACATCGTAAGTAAAGACCATGACACGTGCATTGGATAATAGTATTTCATTTTCTTACACTTACAATAGTATAGGGTGTTTTTACCTTTAATGTTTTAGTTGTTTTTATTTATTATTTCTTTATATTATTTTAAAGATGCTTTAACACGTAAGTCCATGACCGTGTTTTAAGATGAAGTTTTAAATGTTTATTCCACATAAAGAGTCTAGGTTATGACGACGATAGCGACTTCAGGTTAATAGAAATCTAGGGTCGTTACAAGAGCGGTACCTCTCCCAATAAAATAACGTTCAGGGACAAACGAAGACGGAAGCTAGTGGACATGTGATACCCGAGTAAAGGAGGGGTACATGAATGAACCGATACCACATTCAAATGAGAGCGAACTTAGGATAAGATAACTAAGAAAAGCTTAAAGGAAATGAAAGTTAGGGACGAACCAAGGTGGGAGCTGATGGGAATGTGACACCAAAATAAAAGAGGGGTACATGAATGAACCCGAGACACATCTGAATCAGAGCTATCTTGAGGATAGAATGACTAAGAAAGACTTACAATAATGACGGAGACTATTCATTTTATTTTTAAATATATTTTCACATTAATAATTAAAATTGATTTGTAGTTGGGCTTTTTCCCGGCCCGTAATAGTGGGCCTGGGCCTTTACAAAGTTCGGGTTCCTTATAAGTATCTAAAACCCTAATTTACAACCTACCAGATCGAAGTTCAGTTGCAGCAGCAGAGGGACGGGGGAACCAGCGCCATGGGGAGAAGTATTTTTCTTTCTTCTTCGTATAATGTCTTCATAGTATCTTGTGTGATTGCTTTTCATTGTTTTTGTTTTTGTATTTGATTTTGATTTTGATTTTGATTTTGATTTTGTAGGACCTGCTAGATGTTACCGCCAAATTAAGAACAAACCCTATCCCAAATCGCGATTTTGTCGCGGTGTCCCCGATCCCAAGATCAGGATATATGATGTTGGAATGAAGAAGAAGGGTGTTGATGAATTCCCATTCTGTGTGCACCTTGTGAGTTGGGAGAAAGAAAATGTGTCCAGTGAGGCTTTGGAAGCAGCTCGTATTGCATGTAATAAGTACATGTCGAAATTTGCTGGGAAGGATGCGTTCCATTTGAGGGTCAGAGTGCACCCCTTCCATGTTCTTCGAATTAACAAGATGCTTTCGTGTGCTGGGGCTGATAGGCTCCAAACTGGCATGAGAGGTGCTTTTGGTAAGCCACAAGGAACTTGTGCAAGAGTTGCCATCGGTCAGGTTCTTCTTTCGGTTCGATGCAAGGACAACAACAGCCAACATGCTCAGGAGGCCCTCCGCCGTGCTAAGTTCAAGTTCCCTGGTCGTCAGAAGATCATTGTTAGCAGGAAGTGGTATGCCCCTTGACTAGGATGTGTATTAAGTTTCGTGTGTAGTGTGTGCACTTTTCATATTCTTAGTTCTTTGACTGGGATCTGAGGAAACCTTTTTTTAGGGCCTAATTTGATTTAATGATGATTGTTCAACATTTTCTTTCTCAGGGGATTCACTAAATTCAGCCGAGCTGATTATCTTAAGTTCAAGTCAGAGAACAAGATCATGCCAGATGGTGTTAATGCAAAGGTATCTGATATTGCGGATAACCGTATACTTTTTCATCGCTGTTCTAATTGTTGGGAGTGCCTTGATCTTTTTTGTTTATAAGCACAATAGGGGAATGAATCTAATCGTGGATAGTGGAGGCTACTGTCTCTTCCACTTAAAAGGAATTGCAGTGCATTAAACTAAAAAAATTACAAAGCATTTGATACAATGTCTAGTTGAAACTAAAGAAGCATAGGGCACGACTTTAAGGCAAACAGCATGGTGATTACCTTAGAATTCTTTGAATGGGGCTTCCTTCTTAGCATGTAGGATCATATTTTCAAGTGTGTTCTAATATGTCTTGGTTGTTTATCACTTATAAGCCACAACCTCAGGATCGATATGTTTATATATTTCTGTAGTTTGTTTGGATTTGCATAGTTCTTACTTGTTATTTGTTAACTCATGATGTGGAAATTGGACTGTGCAGCTTCTTGGATGCCATGGACCCCTCGCTAACCGTCAGCCCGGAAGAGCTTTTCTATCCGAAGCTGCCTAAGTTAAGCTAGTTAATTTTCCGTTTTTAAATTTATATGGAATTAGTGTCAACATTTTTACCATTGTCTCTGTTTGAACTTTGTGAAATCAGCGATTTCCTATTTGCTGTGGCTTATTACTTTTTGAAATTTGAATGGAACTTTGTTTCTTTTGACCATATTAGCTCGTTATGCCTACAGTTTTGATTTAATACCAAGTTGCTTAACTGGGAAACTAGCCCATTTGCAAAGACTTTTTTTTCTTCTCTTGTGCAAAATCTGGGGCAGATTGGTTTCCTTTCTCTATACTCTTATTTGTTAGGTATGTTCCACTTCTCTTCTCATTTCAGTTTCAATTTCCACTGTCAGAGCATTTTTGAAACGCAACTCCTAACTAGAGATGTATTTAGATATCCGTTTCCTGTTCATGAAATGGTTAGTTCCAACTTTTGATCAAAATGAGGAGTCTTTCAGAACATAGAGTTCGGTGTCAAGTCCCAATGTTTATGCTGTTACTTTCTTTATGATTGGAGCTAGATACCTTTCCTGCTTGTTTCTCTTTCTTGCAAGTTCTTCTACCACTTGATTGATTCTTTTCTCCTTTCCTTTTGAGAATCTTGTTCATGTGGGTGCTTGTGATTTTCCCATCCATCTTTTGATTCTATTTCGTGTTCGTGCCCACTGTAGCCTTCAAAAACCATTCTGGGGACTTTTCCATTTTGATTTTCGCTCGGCATGGGTGGAGCCAATTAGTTTTTGGATGAAAAGTAACTATTCTATGTTCAATATTGCCCAGGAAAAGCATCATCTCTTAAAGACAGTATACAAAAAGGCTATTTTGTATTGAAGATGGTGTTATGAAAAACCATTATAGGTTAAAAATAGATTTATCAATACCAACATATTTTCAAGGTAATGGATAGATGCTTTATCTTCATACTCTTTTATAGTATTCGCTATTAGCTATACAATAAACAAGGGCTGTTAGAATTCGCACAAAAATGCTATAGAAGTAGATGATTATGGTAGCCATTTAAACTCCGTAGTCAAAACTTTTAAAGAGTGTCTTCAACCTAGGTGTTTTCTTAGAAGCTAACGTATTATTGTTGGTTGTTTTTGGCATGTTACGCATTATCGTTAGTTTCACGATTTTAAAAAAATGCGTCTATTAGGTAGTAGAGAGTACGTTTTGTTCCTCTTTCTAATCTGTGGGGTCCTCTCTCTAATTGATGTATGTTAGTAGATATTATTCACTTTGGCTTATTACGTATTGTCGCCCTCCTAATTGTAAAACACCTCTACTAGTAAGAGGTTTGCACATGCTTGTAACAATTGCTTCGTTTCTTCCTCCAATTGATGTCGGGTTCTGATACCATTTATAAAATTCAAGCTCACTTCTAATAAATATCGTCTCCTCTTTTCAAGTTCTAACTCTTCATAATCCTTATAATCTATTTAGTACTTTTATGATATAAAGGGCTGGTATGTAGTACTTTTGTGATTCAAAAGGCCGGTATGTAGTATTTTTGTGATTCAAAGGGCCCGTATTTAATACTTTTGTGATTCAAAGAGCCAGTATTGAGGTTAGTCATCTACCCTCTGAAAGTATTATAGACACTCTGGTAGCAAGGTTTGGGAATAACAAAGACATAAAGGGGAGTCGGTGTTAATGGATTTATCCACCCTAAGACTCATCCTCCCCTCGTTCGTTGACTAGACATCCTCAGTATCCCCCTCATTCTCATTCTAATAGAAAGACCGAGAATGACCAGAGGTGCAAGGACGTTACTCTATATACTTTTTTAATCGAAGGCATACATTGAATTGGAACCGTTTTATCTTAAAATATTTCAAAATTTAATATAATTAAGTTAAAAATAAAATATTTTTCTTTGTATAACTAAATTTAAAATTTAAAACACTTTTAAAAGTGCGGAATATTATTTTAAAGAAACATTTTTATTTAAAGGGAATATTCTCCACGCCACTCTCCAACTTTTACTCAAAGTATATATTATTATAAAAAAGAGATTAATTAATTAATTATTATTATTTTTTTTAAAGTAACTTTTTGGTATTGAAGTAATGGCAAACTAAACTTCTTCGTTTGAGCCAAAGACCTCTTAACCTTGGGAAATCACTACCGGTCGGGTTAAATTTTACCCAATAATCATATTTATCATCGATCGAGATGTACACAACCGAGTTAGATTTAGATTAAGAAACCCTTTTGAACAAACTATCATATTTATCATCGATGATGTACACAACCGAGTTAGATTTAGATTAAGAAACCCTTTTGAACAAACTAACGGGAGCCACCTGAATTATAATTTTTCATTATTTTAAAAAATTATATTTATTCATAATATATGTTATATTAATAACTTAAATTTCATAAAACTCAAATATTAATAACTTATATTTATTTTTGGTCGGGTTGACCCGTTAAAAAAATGTCAACCTATCAACCTACTCAAAATTTTCAATTTTCCAAAAATTCAACAAAGTACAAACCAAAAAAAAAAAAAAAAAAAAAAAAAAAAAAAAAAAAAAAAAAAAAAANGTTTGTTGTGTGGTTTAGGTAACCCAGATTGGCCAGTCATATGAATACTCTTAATTCTCGTAGTTTATTCACAAAATATCTTCAAACGTTATAGCTAGCAGGTTTCAATCCTACTTCTAAACTTCAAAAGTTAATTTCAATCGATTTTACAGCTTAGACGTCACCCGTGTTCCCCTCAAAAAAAAAAAAAAAAAAAAAAAAAAAANATAAAATAAAGAGTAGAATACAAACGTATGCTTTATTCTTTTCCCTATGCTGCTGCTACCAACTTATTCCTTGCTTCTCCCCTAATGGAATTGGTACACAAATATAGCAACCTTAAGAATCCATATTCATCTAACAAACGATAAGAACAAGAACGAAGAACAAGAAGTATTCTTGAACGATGAATCATGCAACGGGGATCGTGCATGAACCTCCAAATGCCAAGTTTGAGTTCACTCCAACATGGATCGTCGCCGTTGTTTCCTCCATTATCGTTATCATTTCCTTCTCTCTTGAACGTGGCCTTCATCATCTTGGACAGGTTCGGGTTTCGTTTCATTTTAGTTCATATACTTTCAATAGCTTCTAAAACGAGCATTTTCATGTTAATTTTCAATCAAATAATACTAAATTCTACGTAAGTAAACACGTCCTGTGAATATGTCTTCAGACATATATTTTCATTTTGTTGTCGAATATGTCATTCTCACTAGTCATTTAGAAAAAAAAAAGTCGAAATTTAGAGCTAAAAACAAAAACCGTTTAGACCCCATGTGACCCATCAACACCGTCAACCCTAAACTTTCACAATTGAATCAGTTTAGACCATGTGTGGCCCGTCAACACTGTCAACCCTAAACCTTTATAATTGTATCAGTTTAGACCCCATGTGGCCCGTCAATACTGTCAACCCTAAACTTTCACAATTGAATCAGTTTAGACTATGTGTGGCCCGTCAAAACTGTCAACCCTAAACCTTTACAATTGTATCAGTTTAGACCTCGTGTGGCCCGTCAATATTGTCAACCCTAAACTTTCACAATTGAATCAGTTTAGACCACGTGTGGCCTGTTAACACTGTCAACCCTAAATTTTCACAATTGAATCAATTTAGACCTCGTGTGGCCCGTCAACACTATCAACCTTAAACTTTCACAATTAAATCATTTAGACCCGTTATTAAAATTTCATTTAAAATCGTTAATGTATTACTTTCGCACACATGTGTATACTATAGCTACTGAGTATAATAAATCTATATAATTTCAACATATTCACGAGTCTTTTGAAGTTAATTTTTATCATCTTTCGTTAAATAATAATAATAATATTCACCGGGAAATTTTAAATGGTTATTATTATTATTATTATTATTATTATTATTATTATTATTATTATTATTATTATTATTATGGGTTTTAAAAATAGGACTCGTTTATGAATGTTCATAATAAATTTTTTTAAAAAATATAAATATAGAGATATTAAAATTGATAAATTAGATTATTAATGTATAATAAAAATAATATTTAAATATTTTTTTTATCATATTTATTTTTTAAATATTAATTAATTAATTTTTTTTTCTTTGATTGGTCAGTGGTTGAAACATAAAAAGCAGGATCAACTGAATCACGCCGTGCTGAAATTAAAGGAAGGTTCTTCCTCAAATTTATTTATTTTTTTTTTTTGAATTTTTCTTTTAAATTAAAAAAAAAATGTTAAAAATAATTTTTTAATTTTGAATCGAAGAACGTCTGATATCAATCGCTCTTATTAACATACTTAATATCTTCTTATATAGTCTAACCAACGTGAGACGGTCCTAGCATTCCGAGCACTTACTCGACCCAAATTAGCTTTACTTCTACAAAGCTCGAAAAAAACGACGTTTTTTAAATTCAAATAATAAAGCTTATAACTTTATCATTAATTTTGAGGTTTTTTTTTTNGGACAGAGTTGATGATTTTAGGGTTCATCTCCCTATTATTGAATGTGTTTCAAGGGGCAATTGGACAGTTCTGTATGCCTAGAGATTTTGCATACCATATGCTTCCATGCAAGAGAACTGTATCTGTTGTTCATCATTTCTCATCTCCTACGTCCCTCGACGGTTATAATACTCACCGTCATCTCCTATCGACCAATACTAATTTTCAACATTGCTTACGAAAAGTAAGGGCTCGGTTTGTAGCATTCTTCTCGTTTCTCATATCTATTCTTAATATTATTTCGATTCTTCCATCTGATAGCATTCTCGTTCTTGGTTTTTGTTTTTAATATTGTTTTTGATTCTTCTGTTTGATAGCATTTGCGTTCTTCGTTTCTGTTTTTAATACTATATCGATTCTTCTGTTTGATATGATTCTCGTTTCTCATTTCGGTTTTTAGTATTATTTCGATTCTTCCATTTGATAGCATTATCGTTGTTCTTTTTTGTTCTTAATATTATTTCGATTCTTTTGTTTGATAAGACTCTTGTTTCTCGTTTCAGTTTTTAGCATTATTTCGATTATTCCATATGATACTATTCTCGTTCTTTGCTTATGTTCTTAAATGTCATTTCGATTCTTGTATTTGATAGCATTCTCGTTCCTCGTTTCTGTTTTTAATATTATTTCGATTTTACCATTTAATATTGTTCTTCGTTTCTGTTCTTAATACTATTTCGATTCTTTTGTTTGATAGAATTCTCGTTTCTCGTTAACTTTTTAGTATTATTTGATTCTTCCATTTGATAGCATTCTCGTTCTTCGTTTTTGTTTGTAATATTATTTAAATTCTTCCATTTGATATCATTCTCGTTCTTTATTTCTATTCTTAATATTATTTTGATTCTTCCATTTGATAGCATTCTCGTTCTTCGTTTCTGTTCTTAATACGATTTCGATTCTTCTATATGAAAATGTTTATGAACAGGGAAAGGTTCCTCTATTGTCTTTGGAAGCTTTGCATCAACTCCATATATTCATATTTGTGTTGGCTGTTGTTCATGTCGTCTTTTGTGCTATAACCATGCTTCTAGCTGCTGCAAAGGTAATCTCTCTCACTCGAGATCAAACGAAAATTTATTGAACGTCACCGTTAACGTACTCGTAATCGAAATGGATATTTTGAAAATATATTGAGAAACGAATAAAAATTTCTTTTCTCAATTCGTTTAGATACAACAATGGAAAAGATGGGAAGATTCTATTCATCGAGGACTTGTACATTCTCAAAATGGTAAATTATTCTAGTTAAAAATATCATATTAGTTTCTATATTTATTCTATTTTAATCTTAATACGAATTTTGACCGTTTAGTCAAACACGTATATACATACATACATACGTACGTACACTTTGGAGCTATGGTGGCTTGGTGTGCACCTCGCTCAAGATAGAGATAATAAAACCCTCGTGAAATAATAGTGAAACCCGAGTTTATGAGGTGAAGGAGAGTCAATTCATTGAATCAAAACCCTATTCTTTACCTCGTTCAAGAATAGAGATAGTGAAACTCTCGTGAAAGAATAGTGAAACTCGAGTTTACAAGGTGAACGAGAGTTAATTCATTAAATCAAAACCTTATTTACTTGTCTCGTTCAAGAATAGAGATAGTGAAACTCTCGTGAAAGAATAGTAAACCTCGAGTTTACGAGGTGAAAGAGAGTTAATTCATTAAATCAAAACCCTATTTACTTACGTCGTTCAAGAATAAAGATAGTGAAACCCTGGTGAAAGAATAGTGAAACCCGGGTTTACGAGGAGAAGGAGAGTCGATTCATTAAATCAAAACTCTATTTATTTACCTCATTTAAGAATTGAGATAGTGAAACCCTCGTGAAAGAATAGTGAAACTCAAGTTTACGAGGTAAAGGAGAGTCAATTCATTAAATCAAAATTCTATTTACTTGCCTCGTTCAAGAATAGAGATAATGAAACCCTGGTGAAAGAATAGTGAAACTCGGGTTTACGAGGTGAAGGAGAGTCAATTCATTGAATCAAAACCCTATTTATTTACCTCATTCAAGAATAGAGATAGTGCAACTCAGGTTTACGAGGTGAAGGAGAGTCAAATCATGAAATCAAACCCCTATTTACTTGCCTCGTTCGAGGATAGAGATAGTGAAACCCTGATGAAGGAATAGTAAAACCCGGGTTTATGAGGTGAAGGAGAGTCGATTCATTAAATCAAAACTCTATTTATTACCTCGTTCAAGAATAGAGACAGGGAAACCCTCGTGAAATAATAGTGAAATCCAAGTTTACGAGGTAGAGGAGAGTCAATTCATTAAACAAAACCCTATTTACTTTCCTCGTTCAAGAATAGAGATAGTGAAACCCTCGTGAAAGAATAGTGAAACTCAAGTTTTCGAGGTCAATGAGAGTCAATTCATTAAATCAAAACCCTATTTACTTGCCTCGTTCAAGAATAGAGATAGTGAAACTCTGATAAAAGAATAGTGAAACCCGGGTTTATGAGGTGAATGAGAGTCGATTCATCAAATCAAAACTCTATTCATTACCTCGTTCAACAATAGAGATAGGGAAAACCTCGTGAAAGAATGGTGAAACCCAAGTTTACGAGGTGAAGGAGAGTCAATTCATTAAATCAAAACCCTATTTACTTACGTCGTTCAAGAATAGAGATAGCTAAACCCTTTTTTTTTTTTTTTAAAAGTAATTTACGATTATAATTTCTACAATTATTTGTACTAAAAATCAGCTAAACTTTTTAATTTCATCGTTGCTGGTAAAGATAACGAGTTTAAAGAACGTGCCGAGGGATATTGGCTAAATGCTGCGGTCATAGCTTGGATGGTAATTAATTATTTTATTATTTTTAATTTCGAAATTATTTTTATTTTTATTTTTTAAATTTCTAACAAAGATTTAATTTTTAAAGAAATATTTGATTTTATATTATTTTTTTCACATGGTTTCTTTAATATTTTCTTAATTACATGTATGTTTAAATGTTTTTAAATTTAATAGAGAAAAATTAAATAAAATAAATTAAAAATATCAAAAGTAATTTATTTTTTAAATATAAAATAATTATGACGTAAGCCTAAATATTTATAAAAAAAATTATATTTTAGGTGGCATTTGTGAAGCAGTTTCATGGATCGATCACAAAGTCGGATTACATTTTTCTTCGACGAGGCTTTATTAAGGTTATATATAATTTCCATATTTATTTACGGAAATAATTTAATTTATGTATCGTTAGCAGATATTATTAGCTTTGGTTCGTTATGTATCGTTGTCAGTCTCACGGTTTTAAAACGTGTCTATTATCGGAGGTTTTCACACCCTTATAAAGAATGTTTCGGTTACCTCTCTAACCGACGTGAGATCTTACGTTTAGGGTTTAATTTAATCGATATAACTTGAAAATTTTAGGGTTTTCTTTTTTTTTTTGCGCTCGTTCTTAGTAATTTTAATTTAAGGGAGAAAATATCATTTTGGTCCCTGTGTTACGTGTTTAGTTTCCATTAGGTCCCTAGGATTTAAAAATATTACATTTTTACCCTTGAGACTTTTCGAATTTAGTCCTAATCTTTCAAATTTGTGTCTTTAGGTCCGTAAAAAAATCATCTCTTAGACTAAATAGAATTTTTTGAATTTTCGAGATTTAATTTTATATCTAATAGTTTGTGTGATTTGAACGTGTTTTATGGTACAGAAACATTGTCCCGGGGAACCAAACTTTAATTTCTACGACCATATTACAAAGACGTATCAACATGATTTCAAGAAAGTTGTAGGCATAAGGTGAGACCCTTTTGATTTAGCATATATAATTTTCACGTTTATTAAAAAAAAAATATTTAAATTCGGTAAAAATACCCTTTTGTTCTTAGGTATCTATGTTTCAAAATGTTACGGTCGGTTTTTATTCTTGAATTTTTAGTTTAATTTTCATATAGTCCATAAATTTTAAAATATTACATTTTTACCCCTTAAATTTAGAGTTTCATTCTCATTTAATCGTTCAATTTCAAAATTTACATTTTTACCCTTGATTTTTTACTAAATACCCACGTTCTAATCTCAGTATTGATGTTTAATTTAAAAGAATTAAATTTGTTTTCGCAAATTTTTTCATTACTATTAAAATTAATTAAAAGAATTTACCTCGTAATTATCTTAAATTATTTATCTAAAAGTGTAAAATATTAAAATTGTGAGACAAAATAAAAATTATTATTATTATTATTATTATTTTTGTAATTTAAAAAATTGAGTTTTTTCCCTAAATTATTGAAATATAAATTAAATATTTTGTAGTTGGTATCTTTGGGCCTTTGTAGTGCTCTTCTTGCTGCTTAATCTTGAAGGTAAATATCATTATTTACCCTTTCAATTATTCACCAATCACTTATCTGCAAATTATTTTACTGTTTTTGTTTTTTTTTTTACTTTCAATTGTAGGATGGCACACTTACTTTTGGTTGGCTTTTCTACCCCTCATTGTAAGTTCTTCGAACCGGGCGAAAATTCTTAGTTTAGATGAAAAATGAGAGAGGGAGTGGATGTTGCCGTCAATGTTAACGTAATGACCTTGATATGATTCAGATGCTACTTCTAGTAGGGGCAAAGTTGGAATACATAATTACCCGAATGGCTCAAGAACTAAACTCGAGGAGAATCGATGACAGAGAAGCACAACAAAAACATGACATCCATAGATTTCAAAGACGACAGAACGAGATCAAGAAACAGGGTAGCCACCATGAAGTGAATCCCTCGGATGATCATTTTTGGTTTGCTCGTCCTTCTCTTGTTCTCATCTTGATTCACTTCATTCTCTTTCAAAACTCTTTCGAGATTGCCTTCTTCTTTTGGATTTGGGTAAGATTATTTCTTTTTAACAGCCACCGTATGACGTTTCTTTAGATAAAAAAGTTACTAAAATTTGACATTTGGTTGAAAATATTGGCAGACAACTTATGGGTTTAAGTCTTGCATTATGGAGAGACCGGCTTTTATCATCACCAGACTTGTCCTCGGGTAATACTATTAACCTTCATTGTTTTTTACCTTTTCTTTTTACCAAAAGTAATTTTTATTAACTATGTTCGTGTTTAGCTGTTTAAAATAAATTTCGTCAAATAATAAGAAAATTGTTATTATTATTATTTTCGTAAGTATGCCGATTAACGTTTGCTCAAATTCTTCCTCTCAGTGGAATTGTCCAAGTTCTTTGCAGTTATAGCACATTGCCTTTGTACTCTTTAGTCACTCAGGTTCGTTATTTTCGTTCTTCAATTGTTCGTTTAAGAGCTCGTTTGATAGCGTTTTCAGTTATTGTTTTTTATTTCTCGTTTTTTTAATAGAGAAAAACAAAATAAACTTTTTTTAAGTATGAACACGAAAATCGAAATGAACAAAACTAACGAAAAATTATATGAACGGAGATGAACGAAAATGGATTATTTCTCGANTTATTGAAATATAAATTAAATATTTTGTAGTTGGTATCTTTGGGCCTTTGTAGTGCTCTTCTTGCTGCTTAATCTTGAAGGTAAATATCATTATTTACCCTTTCAATTATTCACCAATCACTTATCTGCAAATTATTTTACTGTTTTTGTTTTTTTTTTTACTTTCAATTGTAGGATGGCACACTTACTTTTGGTTGGCTTTTCTACCCCTCATTGTAAGTTCTTCGAACCGGGCGAAAATTCTTAGTTTAGATGAAAAATGAGAGAGGGAGTGGATGTTGCCGTCAATGTTAACGTAATGACCTTGATATGATTCAGATGCTACTTCTAGTAGGGGCAAAGTTGGAATACATAATTACCCGAATGGCTCAAGAACTAAACTCGAGGAGAATCGATGACAGAGAAGCACAACAAAAACATGACATCCATAGATTTCAAAGACGACAGAACGAGATCAAGAAACAGGGTAGCCACCATGAAGTGAATCCCTCGGATGATCATTTTTGGTTTGCTCGTCCTTCTCTTGTTCTCATCTTGATTCACTTCATTCTCTTTCAAAACTCTTTCGAGATTGCCTTCTTCTTTTGGATTTGGGTAAGATTATTTCTTTTTAACAGCCACCGTATGACGTTTCTTTAGATAAAAAAGTTACTAAAATTTGACATTTGGTTGAAAATATTGGCAGACAACTTATGGGTTTAAGTCTTGCATTATGGAGAGACCGGCTTTTATCATCACCAGACTTGTCCTCGGGTAATACTATTAACCTTCATTGTTTTTTACCTTTTCTTTTTACCAAAAGTAATTTTTATTAACTATGTTCGTGTTTAGCTGTTTAAAATAAATTTCGTCAAATAATAAGAAAATTGTTATTATTATTATTTTCGTAAGTATGCCGATTAACGTTTGCTCAAATTCTTCCTCTCAGTGGAATTGTCCAAGTTCTTTGCAGTTATAGCACATTGCCTTTGTACTCTTTAGTCACTCAGGTTCGTTATTTTCGTTCTTCAATTGTTCGTTTAAGAGCTCGTTTGATAGCGTTTTCAGTTATTGTTTTTTATTTCTCGTTTTTTTAATAGAGAAAAACAAAATAAACTTTTTTTAAGTATGAACACGAAAATCGAAATGAACAAAACTAACGAAAAATTATATGAACGGAGATGAACGAAAATGGATTATTTCTCGAATTTGCTTATTTTTGGTGTTATTTTTCTCATAAACTTGAAGATGGGAAGCGAATATAAGAAGCCAAAGGAGGAAGGTGAAGTGTCAGAGGCTGAAGAACAAAGAGCAACATAGAAGCAGCTGACAAATCCTCCATTTTCTCACAAATTCTTTCAAAATTCTCAATTGATTTGTATATATGAAGTGTTTAAAGATAAAAATTCACAATCGGTAACGAATTCTTCGTTACAGATCTTCACGAACATTGTAGAGGTATAAATTTGGTTGAACGATGTCAATATCATTGTGTTTGAAGTGAATTTTTCGAGCGTTTAGAATTTGCTTTTGTTCTTGAAATATCATTCCAAATAGGTGCCGCTTCTTTGATTCTTCGATTCTGACTTCCATCTCGAAAGGAATTACCGTCAGTATTATATTTCTGTAAAGTGTTCAAAATAATGTAATGGACCAAAGATCTATAAATCCGTGGATGTAACTGTTGAGAATTGTTGAAGTTCCACATTGACTAATTAAGGGAAAGATCGTGTGTATATGAGTAAGAGACGCTATTTCCATTAGTACGAGGCCTTTTTTCCGGTTGATTCAGCTAATCTCAGACAATTGGAAGCTTTCAAAGTAATATTTAATCTCACGTTGAGCACTAATCTCTCAAAATCATCTCGAGACGATCCTTGACCACACTCCATTGATCCAAATTTCTAAAATAACTCAGCTCTATTTGGTAACAAAGTCGAGCTCGAATGTGGGCTGGTAAGTGTCCTTTTACCTAACCATTGTCGGGCGGTCGCCGGCGTTTCACTAGTGAGTGTCTATTATTTTCATGAAGCGTTATAATGGGTGAGACTTGGTTCCATTAACTGAGTGTCAATCTTCATCAGTTGAGGTAAGATATTCTAGGATTTTCGTTTATGCAACACTGGATAATTAATACACCTTAGATCATGGGCTAATCGTTCACTTGGCTATAGATAGAAATGACATGATTATATTGTTTAGATTTGGGTCTTATAACACACGTTATATGTTTTTGGTCGTGTGTTCATGCATATTTAACCAAGTTAGGAGATTACTTACGGAATAACAATGACACGTCGTTTGCTACGTTAGCAAACAAACCATAGGGTATTTCAGCATTTGCTCAAATACATGTTTTCATTTAACATACGGTTTGCACTCTTTACTTAGGAGCGTTAGGCGAATCATGTGGCTTGATTTCCTTCTCTATCTTCTGACTTCTTCCATTGTTGTCCAAATAGTCTCTTTTTTTACTATGATTCTTTTGAAAGCTCAATTTAGTTATATTTTAATCTCTACGACATAAACAACTATATAATAAGAGGCAGAAATAGGAATGGAGAATGAAATAAAAGACAGGAATAGGCACCGGGACATCTCTACGTGAATGCATCGTTAAAAGAAGAAATCAAAATATGCCCATTCTCCAAGAGAATATGCACAATTCTATGTCAAAACTTGGGCACTTTTGAACTTTCCTAGAACATTAAAATTAAAAATTTAGACTTTGTGCACTTTCACTCCTTTTTTTGACTAAATAGTAAAACACAGCCACCCATTTGTTTCCTTTTCATTGGTTCTCATAAAGCTGAAAGCAACTCAAAACAAGAATAGGAGACCCCAAGGTCAAAGATGATCCATCGAGAACTTTGTTGAGGATTATTGGGAGTGAGTCCTACATTGGTTAATTTAGTGGAAGATCATGAGTTTATAAGTGAGAAATACTATCTTCATTGGTACGAGGCCTTTTGGGAAAGCCCAAAGCAAAGCCACGGGAGCTTATGCTCAAAGTGGACGATATCATACCATTGTGGAGAGTGATTCCTAACATGGTATCAGAGTCATGCCCTAAACTTAATCATGTCAATAGAATCCTCAAGTATCGAACAAAGAATTGTGAGCCTCGAAGGTGTAGTCAAAAGTGACTAAAGTGTCGAACAAAAGGTGTATAAGTGAGAAATACTATACTCATTAGTATGAGCCCTTTTGGGGAAGTCCAAATCAAAGTCATGAGAGCTTAAGTGAGAAATACTATCTTCATTAGTATGAGCCCTTTTGGGGAAGTCCAAATCAAAGTCATGAGAGCTTATACTCAAAGTGGACAATATCATACCATGTGGAGAGTCGTGATTCCTAACAAACTTCACAATAAATTCAGAAATAAGTAGCCTGATATCTACAGAGGCCTCTCACATCATCTCCTTTAATTCAAACCCACAATTTTCTATGAACAGCTATTCAATCTCAATCAGTACAAAGATTAAAAGAAAAAGCCCTTCAAGGCTATGGAAGAAAAAGGAAGTTGGAGGAAGATGTTAATACCTAAAATTTGGCTGATTTGATTGAGAGTGAGCGATTTCAGTTAAAGCTTGAAGAGCGGCTGCTGCATCTGCCCTGCAAGTAGTCCTCTATGGAGATGGTTTGAATTCCACTGCCAAGAGAAAGTGAGTCATCTTCCAAGCCAAGCAAGGCTAGGTTAAGGTGTGATTGAATGTTAGTAGGTAGAGGTTCGCCATCACTCGCGTCGAATTCGTCGTATTCATCGATTTGTTGTCTTGCCCATGTTGTTATTTCCTCATCCCCTTGGAGAAGTTTCAACACCTGCAAGTTTTGAAAAAAAACAACAAATGAATGGGTCAAAAGGGAAAACGACCATTGATGACACAGACAAGCATTGACACAAGTGGAAGAGGCTGATAGCGTCGTGCATTTCGTAGTCAACTTACCAGGCTGATTTGAGGACGGAGTCTCGGTGCTCATCTAATACAAAGAGTAGCAGCCAAAATCATTCGACCTATTTGATCGTCATTGTAGTCGCTGCCTAGGCTTGGATCTAGTAATTCTGAAACTTTGATTTCCTTCAAAATTGGTTTTGCCTGTATTGCATATGCACATCAGTGTTAGGAATCACGACTCAGTCATTTTTTACATCTTTGAGACTCACAACTTCTTTGTTCGACATTTAAGGATTCTATTGATATAGCTAAGATAAGGGCATGGCTCTGATACCATGTTAGGAATCCGACTCTCTACAATTATATGATATTGTCCACTTTGAGCATAAGCTCTCGTGGCTTTGCTTTGGGCTTCCCCAAAAGGCCTCATACCAATGGAGATGTATTCTATACTTAAGCTCATAATTATTTCCTAAATTAGCCAATGTGGGACTCCCTCCCAACAATCCTCAACATCATACACATTGTTCTGACCTTCATTGTAATGGATGGTAATAGGAAAAAACTCGACACTTACCCACATGACAAGGCTCTCCTGCCCCTTGGGACAATTGTTGGTGATTGGTTTTCTACCTGAAAGTAGTTCAAGGAGTACCACACCGAATGCGTAAACGTCGATTTTGTCACTCACTTTGCCGTGCATGAAATACTCAGGAGCCAAGTAACTGCCATAAAGGAATGAAGCATGCTCAAAACAATACATTATCAAATATCGCGTTGAAGAACACCAAAATCTTCATAAAAATAACGAAAAACATGAACTGCGTGACATCAAAACAGCGGAGAAGAAACTGCATACCCAAACGTTCCAGCTACGTCAGTACAAGTGATTTGAAAGCACGAGGATGCCCAACTAGCAAGCCCAAAATCGGAAAGCTGAACGGGTCGTAAAACATAACCATCAGTAATCAATCAGATAGTGGAACCCTTTGAAAGATACAGAATATGAGAAAGGAACATGTCATGAAACCTGAGGTTCGAAATTCTCAGAAAGCAGAATGTTAGAGGATTTCACATCCCTGTGAATCACAGGTTCCTCCCTGCAATTATGTAAATAATCTAGTGCCTCAGCAACACCAACAGCAACCTTAAACCTCTCTTGCCAACCAAATGAATTCACATCCTTCTTACAACCTTAAATAAAACAACCAATTGATAGTAAGAACATAGTTAACAAAAATCAAATCAGTGTTCTTCAAAAGTAGTATAGATCTTTACCGTGAAGATTCTCTTCCAAACTTCCTCTTGAAAGAAAACCATAGACCAACAGTAAATTATTGTCCTCCAAACAAAAACCCATTAAAGATATAACATTCTTATGAGTTGAAGTCGCAATGATCCCAACTTCCTGAACAAATTCCTTAAGAACATTCTCAGATGGCTTCAGAACTTTAACAGCAATTTCCTTGCCATCAGGAAGAAGCCCTCGGTAAACATAGCTACTACCTCCTTTACCAACCATATTCTCTAAAAGACACACACATAAATACTTGTTAGAGAATCATCCAGTCCAAAATAACGAGGAAATTTAGACAAGATAGATACAAACCAGGCATAAAATTAGACGTTGCTGACAAAAGTTCCTCATAAGTAAACAATCTGCAGATGGATGAGTACTTATCCTTCAAATCCAATACCTCTTTAGGAAGGCTTCCGAAAATGTAGCCGGACCCATATGGCACAATTGCACCACACTCCCTATCAATGGTGGAACCCTGATCCTGATAAGAACTGTTCTGCTTCTGATCTGGATAAACCAAGGCTGAGGACGACGACGACGACTGGATGTTTGGAACGTGCAATACGCCTTGGAACATAGAAAACTTCTTTGAAGATTTCTCTACATGCTGCTTGGACAAAAATCTACGTCGTAGAAGCGGCCAACTCGATTTCCAATGTGATGATTCTGGGCTCACAATGGAATTCGACTTCAACGATCCCTGAGGCTTATGAAATGGTACTAAAGCTAGTGAATTCCCCACAGCATTGTCCTCAGGTAACTCATCAACCAAATCAGTCCCGGAATCATTCCGTTCAAGCGAAGATGGAGTGCCCTCAACGGAGTCCCTCTCCGTTTTATCATTACAACCAGAGTCAGATTTCTGTAAACAAATATGAGTGTCGATAAAGTTTGTAGCCAACCCAACAGCTTTTGCTTCATTAGCTACATCTACAATGGCAGCACAATTCTTGTCCCTATCCTTGTCTGCTAAATTAGGCAAAAGAAAAAGGGGGAAATCATGATCTAAGCACTAAACAAGAACTCACAACCTAAAAGCAAAAAAGAAAAGTGAAATAATTGCAACCTCGAGACTGGCATTTAGTTGAGAAAGTCGCTAATCTCTGGAAAATGACTTTGCCACCATTAACTGCTAAAACACTGAATCTGCTCGGCAATTTTCTAGCGCAGTACTTAGCAACCGAGGCCGACGAACGGATTCTATGGTGAGATTTGGAAGTACCGAGAATTAGAGAAGCCTCACCGTACGAATCCACTTCCCGTCTAATGATTTTCCGGACCGGCGATCCTCGGCAGACTTTGAGCTTCAAATCAATCTACACAAGCAACAATTCCACGCTCAAATCTTCAGCAAAAAAGGAAATAAAGAACTCTCGATTCACAAACATTCTAACCTGCTTCAGGTTGCAGAATCCTTCATAAGCGGACAACATAGAGTCAAACGACTTCACAAGAGAGAGCAAAGTCAACTTCCCCTCATCAACTACAACAGAAACCCAAAGAAAACTCCACACTCAGTACTACAAAGCAAAATCAAACCACGGAATGAAGCGAGAGAAACAAGGTCGCAAACACAAAACAATTACCAGCGGCAGAATCAAGAACATGAAGAGCAATGACACAATCGCCAGGCTGAGCAACCTTAACAAGCGCCCAAGTGAGCAATTCCCGACTCTGTAGTTCCATTCTGACCCCGACGACGACCACAGAGCCGCCATGGCCAGCGGCAGGGTCAGGTAGCAGCATCGTAGGCGCCGCCGTAGTGGAGAAGAGGAAATGGAGGGTTTCAAAGCGAGGGAAAAAGTTTAGGCGCGAGAGAAGCCATTAGAGCACGATAAAAGCTTAAGCATATGCAGTGGAAAAAGGAAAGAAGCGAATCATGGGGAAGATAAATCGAGGTTAGTGGTAACTGTATGCCAAGGCTTTGTTCCTCTGCTTCTCATATATATATATATATATATTTATATATTTATATATATATATATCCCATTTCCCTCTCAACCGTCCGATTCACTTATTTTATTTTATTTATTTATTTATTTATTTATTTATGCTAAATTATAAAATATTGTGAATATTTGATATGAGATCTCATATCCAGAGAGGAGAACTAAACATTTTTTTTTATAAGGGTGTAGAAATCTCTACTATCAGACCCATTTTAAAAATGTTGAACGGAAGTTCGAGAGGGAAAGTCTAAAGAGAACAATATCTGCTAGCGGTGGGCTTAGCTGTTGGGTTGTGAAATCTATTCAAGATGCTCGGGTCACCAATTCAACCGAACCAAAATTTCGAGTTGGTTCAAATGGTTTTCTCAATCCAACTAAAAAATGCTCGTTGAAGTTATAATATTATAATTTTATCTCTTATAAATATCTGGGAGCTATCTTTAGGGTAAGTTATCTCAATTAAAAGTTTCAAAAGGTTTAGGGATGTTCAAATGAATCGAGAATTTGATCGGACTATCTAACCCAAATCATAAAGGCTGGATTGGGTTAGATTTTTTTCGGTTTGGGTTGGGTTGGGTTGAATTTTTTTTTAAACCTAAAATTCGGGTAAGTTCGTGGGGTTGACATATTTTTTGTCAGGAGGGTTACAACCCAAACCTACCATATCGTACTCTTAAGATTATTATGAAAATTAAAAATATTCGACGTTTATAATCAATGTTAGTATTGCAGTGTGACGAGTAACTGTTTAATATTCGAACATTGTGGATAAGCAGGTTTTTATAAAAATTATTTAAAAAAAAAAAACCCGACAACCCATTTCATCTTGAAAAAAATAGAGGGTTGGAGTGTGAACTCTATTCAGATTGCATCATCAATTCAACCGACTCGAGATTTTTGTCCTTAGAAAATTTCGAAATAAAAATAATTTAATAATTTTATTATTGCAAATTAAGCTAACTATTTTTGTTTTAAGAAATACCATAACAATAAAGATTTGCATTAACAATACTCCTAAATAAGTGAATTATTTATAAAATATTAATTATCATAAATCTTATTAGTTATTATTCCTTATTAATTATATCTTTCCAAATATTTTTTTTTTTTTTTGGAAAATCATAATTAATTATTATGCACTTATAAAAATAAAATAAATTTTTATAAATATGGACTGTTTTTTTTTAATTATTTTTAATTTATAATTGAATTATTCGTTTTACGTGTACCCATGTTTAATAATTTAACTAGATTGTACCTTAATTAATAAATAAATAAATAATTTATGTTAAATTTATTATATATATATGTTTTAATATTTAATTATTTTATGCATCAATATGATTTACCAAAATAAAATATTAGTATTTATTCATGAATTTACAAAAGACATGTGGTCTTATAAATCATAATTCATCATTTAATACAAACCAAATAATAAAATAAAAATAAAAATGCTTTTCTTTTTTTATAAATTAAGAAGTCTAAAAATTAAAAATAAATTAAAAAACGACACGAGTTCTTTAATACGTCATCTGATATGATTTCTGCAATGTTAATATCTGGTTAGTATATACTTTTTAATATTTTAGTAAAAATTTTAAAATATAATAGATATACTCTTGTAATAGCTCAAGCTTACTGCTAGTAGATATTATCTTGTTTCAGCTTTCCCTTTCGAGTTTTATCTCAAAGTTTTTAAAACGTGTCTACTGATGAGAAGTTTTCAAATCGTTATGAAGAATGTTTCGTTCCTCTCTCCAACCGATGTGGAATCTCACAATTCACCCTCCTTTGAGACCCAACGTCCTCGCTAGCACTCGTTCTTCTCTTCAATTGATGTGGGATCTCACAATATTAAAACTAGGTCAACCATCTCACAATTTGAAAATATATGTAGAGATAGATACTGAATCCCTTAGCAGATGAGAGGTAGAGGAAAAGGATCTAAGACGAACACGACTTCTTCTAACGCTAGAGACCACTGGAAAAAACTCGGGACTAGAGCATGTTGTAATGGTATGAAAAGAGAGGTCTTGAGTAGATTTTTTACCAGAAAACGGGAGAATTCTTACTATCATTGGCAGATCACCTGGGTCGTGATAAGGAAACTCTAATCCTCAGCCCAACGATTCAACCTTTTGTTGAAGCAAGAACCCTTGAATCAAAGTAATTAACACCTCCTTATACGAAATTTGGATCAACCAAGAGATAAAGCTAGAATTAGATTATCTCTTATGATCGAAGATCTAGAAGAAGCAAGATTTGGAATCTTGTTCTAAATTGAGTCACTTCACAATCGAACTTGATCCATGTTTGATTGAATGACTCGGATGCAATTCTACCACAAGAATTGCTTGAAACTTATAAATGACAAAATTGATGCTTAGATTTCGAAGGAAAATGTCTCAATTCGAGATCTCAATTTCATTCATCCACCAATCTAATTTTCACCTAACATATTGTGGGTATTTATAGTCTCTTGACAAAAGACGTTTGTGGCCGGGATTCAATCCCGATCCCCTTTAATCTCCACAAAAGACAAAGTCAATTTTGACCATTTGACCATTACAAAATGAAAACGAAAAAAACAATGGAGTCTTCTCACAAACGTTTATATGTTTGAGTGGGGAAGGAGATTTGGGCTTCACGTTCAAACCTTGTTTTTGACATTTTAAAGTTTTCCAACTTCAACCGTGCAAACATTCATTTCTATGGTTGAACCGAACCGATCCAATTTTGTAGATGAATAGGTTCATTTGGAACGAATCTTCTTGGCCTTGGATCGTGTAATAGGGTTGAATCTTCTTGGTCTTGGCATTGGATCGTATAATCAGTCCATTTGGAACACCATGATTCTTATCGGGTCGTGAGCGTGGTGAGAACAAACTTCTCCTCGTAAAAGAAACAATAAAATAATGAGAATGTCACAATATTAAATTGCACCAAAATGATGGAGGAGGGCCTTTTGTTCGCATGTAATTATGAACGTAACATTAGAACATGATTGCACATCTCATTTTCGGACCCCTAAATATTAATTTCTTTTCATAAACTTTTTTCCACTTTGATTGGAACGTGAATGTGGCAGAATTTGTCCCTTTGAGTCAATATTCTATGTAATTTTTATTTTCAATCCATCATTTTTTTTTTCCGACCCGTCGAAAAGTAAATGAATTTAAATACGAGTTTTATCAAAAGTTGTCTAAATGTTTTGACATTTCGAGCGTCTATTGTAGCTTCTAAATCAACATTTAGTACGAGTGGAAGAATTCTTGATTATTTTAGTCATTTTTTACTGCCTTCAAGAAGGCTTGGCTCGACTCCTTTGGAGTCTTAGTCATTTTTTACTGCATTCGAGGAGGCTTGGCTCTAATACCATGTTAGACGAACACGACTCTCCACAATGGTATGATATTGTCCACTTTGAGCATAAGCCTTCATGGCTTTGATTTGGACTTCCCCAAAATGCAGATAACCTCTTTCGATATTGTCCACTTTGAGCATAAGCCTTCATGGCTTTGATTTGGACTTCCCCAAAATGCAGATAACCTCTTTCATCCCAAAACAATGATTGGTTCGGGTTACTGTAAATACCCTAATTTCTAGGGTTGGTGAGCGGAAGACTTATAACTTAGGCTACTATAACGACTCAGATATTGTCCTCTTTGGGCTTGTGGAAGGTTTCCACACCTTATAAGTCCTATATTGTCCTCTTTGGGCTTGGGGAAGGTTTCCACACCTTATAAATGGTGATTTGTTCCTCCTCCCCAACCAATGTGGGACATCACAATCCACCCTCTTCGGGGCCCAGCGTCCTCGCTGGCACTCATTCCTTTCTCCAATCGATGTGGGACCACCACCAAATCCACCCCCTTTGGGGCTAGCGTCTTTACTGACACACTGCCTCGTGTCTACCCCCCTACGGGGAACAACGAGAAGGCTGGCACATTGTCCGGTGTCTGGCTCTGATACCATTTATTACGACCTAGATCCACCGCTAGCAGATATTGTCCTCTTTGGGCTTTCCCTTTCGGGCTTCCCCTCAAGGCTTTATAACGTGTCTGCTAGGGGAAGGTTTCCACACCCTTATAAAGGGTGATTTGTTCTCCTCCCCAACCAATGTGGGACATCACAGCTACAGTCCACGATAGGGTATGAAATTGATACCTAGTTCTTCCTTGCAACATGACCTTTAAGTTTCATGAAGAAATCGAGGAGAGAAAGCCACTGCAAAAGATTGTGGAGGTCGAGTTTCAGAGCTATCGATGAAAGGGTTGCGAGTCCGAAGGAGATGATGGAATGACTAATTCAATTGAATTGCCCAAGTCAACTAAAAAATGACCTTCTCAATTTTTTAAAATTTTTTTATGGTTCCAGAAACTAGACTCAAAGATTGATCTACCAAAGAAAATTTGGAGCAATTTGGATACTGAAAACTTGAGAAACGAGGACCGAAACATCAACGAAAAGGTAAGTAGTCAATCAGGACTTTTATTAAGACATACTTAATCACTTAGATTTCAATACGAACCTTAAGTTAAGTAAGATTTAATGGATTATGGAAGAATCAAGTAAAGAACCGTGAGTTAAGGACTTAAATCGAGTGTTTTGCTCGAGAACTAAGTAACGTTAAAATAACCCATTAAATGAACTCCGTTATGACATATTAAGGTTATATATAAAATTTGGTAGTCATTAGATAAGGTTAAGTAGCTAAACTAAGCAATTATGTAAAATTTGGTAGAAGAATGTTAGGTATCACTCAAGAATTCAGAACAAAGGTCCTCGAACTCAAAATCTAAGAAACTCCTAAACCTCTCACGGTACAAAATATTCATGACTCGACTAAATCACTTGGAATGTAAGGAGCCTTGAATGTAGATTTTCAAACTACATCACTTGGAACGTAAGAAGCCTTAGATGTAGGTTTTAGACTACACCGCTTCGAATGTATGAAGCCTTGGACTATGTCGTTTGGAACGTATGAAGCCTTGAGTATAGACTTTTAAACTGCATCGCTTGGAATGTATGAAGCCTTGGTATATGTTTCATATTGTATCGTAAGGAATGCATGAAACCCTAAATGCAGGTTCAGACTACGTCGCTTGGAACATAGAAACCTTGGAGGTAGATTCCGACTATATTGCTTGAGATGCATGAAGCATTGGACACAGATTGTCAATTTCATGTCTTGTATCGTAAATCCCAAGGAGTGTCTTAGGGAATAGAATGAGAAAAGATCAAAACAAGAACTAAGAACGAGACTAACGACAAGAATAAGAATCAAGAACAAGAACTAAAAACTAAAGATAAGAACTAGAACATGGATCAGGATCAAGTTCTTAGAACTAAGAACCTAGAACCTTAGAACTAGGATCCTTAGATCAAAACCAAAGTTAGAACTCCGAACCGAATACCAAAAACATCGGGCTAGGTTAAAAATAAATTAAGGTTGTCCAGCATCGGTTAGGTTGAGAAATTGGGAGTTGGACTCCAATATGAAAGTGAGACCCTCGGCTTACTGAGTCACAACAATTTCTCCATTCATCCCACTTGGACAGTTCAGAGCCAGTTGTAGAATACATTTTCTAACGACTTTAGTTTGGCTTCTCGGTTGATCCAACGAGTTTGATACATTCGAACTCTTTCCTACTATTTCTTTTACTGACGCCTCTAGATGACCCCCTCGTTAACCATGTAGCTCAAAAACACTCCTCTACCTTGAACGATGAATAGCAGTCAACTACAAAAATGAGAAATGAGAGTTATTATAAAAGTACTTAGTGTTTCTAAGTATTTATCTCTCCTATCTATTCTTAATAAAACTCCACAAATGAAAATTTAAAAATAAAAGAATTAATTCTAGTCGGGCTCCGGCATTACAATAAGATTGACCGTTCAACATCAACCAATACCACCTAATGTGCATACGTTCTCTTTTATACATTGATTCTCACTTATTAGAAAACACATCACGTACCCTACGAGCTCTACTTTGATTCATTCCCGAGCTACACCATACCGTTACGATCACATTACTAATTGTGAATGGTACCGAAACACGAGGAGGATGGGGTCGACCAATCGTATTGGTTTTGTCATTGTCCTTAGAGAATAAAGGAAAGAAATCCGACATTGATGATTAATATTAAAACATAGGAGTTCGAGGATATTTCATGTTCCTGTTTACGTGTAATAAATGCATGGACATGTGGGGCTGTCTGCCATTATGGGAATAATGGTGGGCACAAAATGTCCCTTTCTTTCTCCTAAATTTTAGTGTCCTTTGTGTATATATATATATATATATATAGATATATATTATTGCGAGTATGGACCCATCGTTCGGTTCACACGCCTCCTGGGCTCCTTTTTGTTCGACTAAACATTCTCTGGTAGCTGTTGATGCCGAACACCAGTTAGGAGTAGCAGCCGTCACAATTACATTATGGTAAACATAATGATCGTTTCCTTGCTTTATAGCGTACGCGTGCGTACTATCGTTAAGGAATAGGGGTATCCCCTGATGCATGAGGTCCCAACATTTTTTTCATTTTAATTATCATTGTTACAACCCGCATTTCTCATAGCATTTCTCATATCATTTATCATAATTCTTATGTGTATGCCGAGGTTGTATTTCATGTTAATTCATCGTTTTACATGTCAATCATATCATATCATTCATGTCACATATCAATCATATCATAATGTTTTCATGCTTGCAGACATAACAATCCATATTGTGCAGATATCGTATCATATATCATAACAGTCACACAAATAATCCCGAGCATGTCATCAACATATCATATCATAACATAACATATCGTAAAACATATCAATTCATCAAATATAGCATAACAATCACGCAACATTTGCATATCATTTCATAACAGTTCGCATATGGCCTAAGACAAGTGCGAAGCCATGGGCACGTGTCATCATACAAGACATAATTATACCCAACGACGGCAAGACCACTTACTTGGTTGGCCTTAGCCGACATTCTTCCTAATCCGAGTACGTTAATATTGGTATATGGAGCATGATATCTATTTATAGTAAAAGATCCGGTAAAAATATATATGGTAGATATTTCATAAAGATCTGGTAGAGATATATATATAGTAGATATTTCGTAAAGATTTGATAGAGATATATTCTATATCTCATAGTTTAAATCTGTTAAAGCTATATTTAGTAAACGGAAACCATATATATACCGATTAGACCGTACTTCCAAAATGTACTTTTCTTCATTCTCTATATTCTCTTGGTGTACGTACGTGAAGTTATCAATAAATCTTTAGTTAATATTCCTCCTTGAATTTTCTCTCTCTTGTTCTTTGTGTTTATCTGGATCGAGTGTCTGCTTTGTCAAGCGATCCTAACAATGGGTATCAGAGTTAGGCGAAATTCACCACGATCTATGAAAATGGAAATTTCAAAGATTGGAATTGAGAAGTTTGATGGATCCAATTTCAGTTTCTGGAAGATGTGGATTGAAGATTGTCTGTACTAGAAAGGTCTTCACGAACCCCTATTGAGGGTGAAGCTAGATACTATGACCACGAAGCAATGGAAGCTCAAGGATCGTCAGACCTTAGGGTTGATCTAATTGACTCTGTCCAAAAATGTGGCGTTCAACATCATCAAGGAGAAGACAACGTCAGATCTGTTGAAGGCGTTGTCGAATATGTATGAAAAATCGTTGGCTATGAACAAGGTGTATTTGATGCGGAGGCTATTCAATCTACAAATGTCTGAAGGTGGTCTATTGCTGGTCATATAAATGAATTCAGTATGATTGTAAGTCAACTGAGTTCGATGGACACTAATTTCGAAGATGAAATTAAAGCCTTGATTTTGATGTCATCTTTACCCGAGTCGTAGGATATTGTTGTTGCCGCAATCAGCAGTTCATGAGGATTTGACAAACTGAAGTTCGATGAAATTCGAGATATAGTTCTCAGCGAAAGTATTCGCAAATGGAAAGTCAAAGATTCATCAGGCAATTCTCTCAGTGCTGATCAAAGGGGAATAAGTAAATCAAATGGCCCAAACGATGGGTGATCAAAATCAAAGAACTGGGGAAAATCTCCAAACAAATCAAACGTAAAGTGTTGGAGTTGTGGAGAAAAGAGTCACTTTCAGGCAGATTGTACAAAAACAAAGAGGAAGCAGAATCACAAATCAGATGATGACAACGATTCTTTACATTCAGCAGAAGACATTGGGGATGCTCTAATCCTTAGTGTGCACAATCCGATTGAATCCTAGATTTTGGGTTCAAGTGCATCTTTTCATTTGTCACCAAATAAAGAGTTGTTTCGAAATTTCAAGCCTGAAAATTTCAAGAAGGTGTATCTTGTTGACAACAAAGATTTGAAGATTGAAGAAAAATGGGATGTTTTCATAAAAACTCCGACAAAAAATCAGTGGACATTAAAGGATGTCAAATATATTCCTGGTGCCAAGAAGAACATGATTTCTATTGGTCGGTTGGATAGCACAGGTTATGCAATAGAGTTTGGAAGAGTTCATGGAAGATTTTGGAGGGTGCTATGGTGGTAGCACGTGGCACAAAATCTGAAACCCTATACACCACTGCAGGGTGTATGAACATAGCTGTTGTTGCTGAGAGTGCTTCCAATTCAAGTCTATGGCACAACAGACTTAGACATATGAGCGTCAAAGGAATGAAGATGCTGGCTGCGAAAAGAGTTTTGGAAGGTCTAAAATCTGTTGATATGAGCCCTTGTGAGAACTGTGTTATGAGCAAACAGAAACGAGTTAGCTTCACAAAGACTGTCAAAGAATTGAAAAAAGGCTCCGAGACAATGAAGCAAGGGGGAGTTGACGTTGAGTTGCAAAACAATTCACAGGGTGATGTTGTAGCAGATACGCAAGAAACTCCTACGTCTATTGCTGAGGAACTAGAGGTGAAGCAAGTGAGAGTTGAGGTTGAGTTGCTGAAAGATTCACCTAGTGATGTTGTAGCGGATACTCAAGAAACTCGTGAGACTGTTGCTATGGAACTAGACTGTTGCATAGGTTATGCAACAAAGTTTGGGAAGAGTTGATTGTGAAGGGTGCTATAGTAGTAGCACGTGACACAAAATCTGAAATCTTATACACCACTACATGGTCTATGAAATATGAAATGTTTTATATAAAATATAATCGGTATCAATAATAACGACCGTGAGTTTGACTCCCTGATAAACGTGTGTTACACACGTTCCCATCCCTCGGCCTCTTCATGAAATTTTTTAAGCTCTTCACCTCGAAACGGTAGGTTCAAGAATCACATGAATCCATCATAATTCAAATATGATTCCTCTCCTATGTCATCTTGTCTTAAATCGAAACTCACCACGAGCTTCGCTATCTCTAATGAACGAACGACCTTGCTTTTCACTCCAAGATCGTCGATGTTCGTGCAAGAATTTGACAAACGAAATCATCGGGCGAAGTGGGGTTGGTTTCTCAACTTCAGTAGCCCAAATCCTCTCAATACAAGCTTGTTCCACCTCACATCGCCCCTAATCTTGCCTTGAACTACTCCAATTCTGCCTAATCACGTTTTCCAGAAAAAACACGAGATTTGGTTTGATGTAAACCGTAAAAACTTGTGATTAGAGATAGGCGATAAAGTATTTCTAAATGTAACACCGACGAAAGGTTTGATGTTTAAGCGTAAAGGTAAGTTGCCCACGACCCTTCAAAATTAAAGATCGAATTGGACTAGTGGTGTATTGACTACCTCTGTCACCATCTCTTATTGCAGTCGATAACGTGCAATATGCATCCATGCCTTACAAGTGCGTGACCTACCAGTCCCATGTGATAGACTACGAACCTAGACATTAAACGAGAGTTTGTGTCGTGAGCAAAAGCTCGTACAAATTCTAGCCTGAAAAGTAAATACCTTATACGTCGTTAAGACTTCGCTAAAAAGAAAGCCAACGAGAAAAGTTGTACAATTTTAGGTAAGAAAAGAGGAGTTACGAGTCAAATCGTTGCATGATTGACCTGACTATTATTTTTTATTTTAGAAAAATTAAACTTTTAGTCGTTAAAATTTAGTTTAGGTTTTATTTCAATATCTGAGTATTATAATATTAAATTACATAAACATTTTTTCCTCTCTTCTTCGTCTTCCCTTCTTTAAATCTTCGTCCTTCTCAAGTTGATTAAATGAAACTTTATAGATTAGATCCGAGGGGTGTACATTGTCTGGGTTGGATTAGATTGAGAAATTTTTTTGACCCAACCCAAAAGTTCGGGTTCGGGTTGGTTGGATTGGTAACCCAACCCTCTATTTTCGGGTTGGGTTCGGGTTGGATTGTCAGGGTGTACATGATCAGGGTTGGATTGGGTTGAGAATTTTTTTTTGACCCAATCTAAAAGTTTGGGTTCAAGTTGGTTGGATTGGTAACCCAACCCAACACGAAATTTTTTAACCCAACCCTCTATTTTCAGGTTGGGTTGTCGGGGTGTACATGGTTTGGGTTGGATTGAGGCGAGAAATTTTTTTGACCCAACCCAAAAGTTCGGGTTCGGGTTGGATTGGTAACCCAACCCAACCTGAATTTTTTTAACCCAATCCTCTACTTCAGGTTGGGTTGTCAAGGTGTACATGGTCTGGTTGGATTGGATTGAGAAATTTTTTTGACCCAACCCAAAAGTTCGAGTTCGAGTTGCTTGTATTTTCTGGCATCGAACTTAGACATGAGTGTCCTTAGATAGGCCAAAGAACCACGACAAACCCATTAATACAGAAAGATTCTTAATATATTTATATAATATTTTTATTTGGCTCGGGTCAACTCGAAAGTTTTACCCACGAAATCGAAATGAAACCAATTCAGTTCAGGTTCAGAAAAATGAACCTAACCCTACATAAAATGCTAATTCAACCCAACCAAATACTTATATAGTTCGAGATGGGTTGGTCTGGGTTTTTGGATTGTCAGGTTGAATGTACACCCTTGTTAAATTGATTAATAGGTTTTTAAAAATTAATTTTAGTGAACAAAAACAATTCAAATTTATTGTTAATTTTTTCTTTTGGTTAGATACAATTATATATATTTACTTCAACTTTATAATTATTTTGTTGATTAGTTAATGTTAGTAATTTTTAAAAATAAAAAAATAAATATTTTAAGCATTGACATTTTATTTTATTAAAAATAAATATTTTAAGCATTGACATTTTATTTTATTAAAAATAAATATTTGACGAAAGAATTATTTAAATAAAATAATTGGGTCGAGTCAACATCCAACATATCAAAGACAAATTTAAGCTAAACGACAAAAATGTCCCTTTCCATTATTTATTATTTATTATTTTATTATTTTATTATTTTAAAATTTTAGAATTTTGTTTTTAACTCTTCTTGTTCTTCTTGGTTTAGGTTTAGGGTTGGCTCTCTGACTTCCATACTCCCCGCCCTCCATCACAACCGACGCCGCCCTCCACCATCCACAAGCCGTCGTCGTCTCCGCCTTTACCGGCCTCCACCAGCCAGACCTCAGCGGCAGAAGTCGTCGCCACTGCTGTCGCTACCGCCTCTGTTCTTTCTTCTATCTCTATCTCCCTCTCTGCTGCAACCGCACGTCGGCGCCAATCAAAACAATTATTCCTAATTAGTGGGGTAATCTTACCTTTATTCCAAACTGGTTTGATATTTGCCTTTTTTTGTTTTGCTTGTGTGTTTTGGAGCAGGCGGTTTGCTTTTATGTTTCCGTAATTTTAATCNTTTATTCAATCGGTCTTATGTTTTCAGCTTTGAACCGTGTCCTGTTCGCAGGCCTCACTGTCGCAATAGGATCTCAGCAGGGTTTCGGCATTAATCATGGGGGTGGAATTGGAAAACGGCCAAGCTCAGTTTCAGGATATGGAGGGTGTTAATTTCACAGATGATCAGTTAGTTGATTTCATTAGGGGGTTTCTTACTTCAGTGTCGCTGGTATTGTTCTATTAAGATCATTATTGCTCCTTACTTTTTAAAAGATATATAGATATAATATATATATATATATGTAGAGAGAGAGAGAGAGTTCATATAGCAATCGAATTCTGAAGTGCACTCTGTTAGTTTATTATTTGGATATATATATATATATATATATATATATATAGAGAGAGAGAGAGAGAGAGAGAGAGAGAGAGAGAGAGAGAGAGAGAGAGAGAGAGAGAGAGTTCATATAGCAATCGAATTCTGAATTGCTCTCTGTTAGTTTATTATATGGGTTGGATATGCTTCCGAGTTCTCACTCATAATCATGTTGTGTTTGGAAGAATAACCGTTGTAACCTTACAATAGCTCTTTAATTGGTGTAGGGAAATACTGATGGGTATCACCAGCTTGTTGGTGTTATACACCACAGAGATCGATTATCCCCTGATGAGGTTGCCTTGCTCGTGGTATGTCCTTTAGATCATAACTGTTTTTGACCAATGATACGAAATGTAATTTAATTCACTTGATGTGCTTAATAGACATGTTTGAAGGCGCTATCTGGAGCAGTTTCTTGTATTGATGTCGTTCTCCACGAATCTCTTCTTGCTGCAGTAAGTTTATCACTAAACTCAAGAGTCATTATCCTGCAATCTTGTTGTTGTAATGTAAGTTCTTTCTCAGATTTTTAAAATGAGCTTGTGGGATTATGGACCTAACGTGATGGATGCCCTGATTGAACTAATAACATCCCTGGTATGAGCATTTTATGACAATAGAACTTTCACTCTTTCTCGAGGTTCACCTTATAGTTCCATGCTCGTCTGACTTTTTGTCTATTTAATGTTTCAGGCTGTTTCGAGTGGAAAATATGTGGATTCATGCTTGGATATGCTTGTAACTAATTTCATGCCGCCCCATTCCTACAAGGATTTCCTGAAGAAGCCACATGGTCTTACAAGAAAGGATGAAGTTCTTTCTCGAGTGCACACAGCTCTAAAAGACATCTCGGACTTGGTTCCTCTTGCACCCTTGAGATTAGAGCTCATAGTTGTCCATAAAATGCAGAGAGTATTTTTCAAGGAATCTGTGAGTAAAATTTTCCCGGCTAAAAGTTGCCAATAGAAATCTTGGTGCAAATTGTGTTTATTTCTTACTGATTGTTATTGTTATTTTCATCTGTCATGTTTTCTAAAACAGTTATTTCTAATTATTAATTTTTTTTACCCATCTTTTTCTTTTTCATGACCACCTATGCAACGACTATTGGAATTTTGGTGTGAAGCCGAAAGCCCATTATTTGTTTGCATGCTTTGGCACATTGATCTGAAGTATTAGATGCCTCGATTTGAATCGTTAAAAGACCCTATGAAATATAGTTCGAAGTAGAACTACCCTGATTATGATTTATAGTTGAAATGCAGTGTATATTCGCTAGATGCTACAGTTATACAATCTTTGAAACTACGAATTCCTCCTAAATCTTGTGGATAAATGTGTTCATATGAACCAGATAGTTTAGGCCATTAAACGAGTCAGAAATCATAAAGATGGTTACATTTTCAAAAGCCCTGACCTATTTTTATAGATGTGCTTATAGGTACTTCTTGCTTGATTAAAAGAGAGAGATTGCTTTGATTTTTTTCTGGAATATTCTTTTAAAGAAATCATTGTCTGTTTCGCCTTCAAATCATTTACTCTTTGTTAGGACTTTGTTTTGTGATTGTCTTCCACTTACATCTGTTGAACCGCTCTGTAGTTGACCACGATATATGTGGAGAACATGCTGAGGTTGGAAAAGGGTGCAATGAGTGAATTTGTTGGGAGGAAAATCTTAACTGCACTGGTGGATAAGCTTTTAGATTTGGATGTAAGTCAAAACAAATGTTTTACTCTGCAATGACGTTCGTTTATGTGATTACTTTGTTATTATTATTATAATGCGCTCTAACCTTCTGATAGGTGGAGATTGGGTGGGATGATATCCTACAAGACGATTTCAGTAAAGGAATTTTTGAGATTGAACTTGAAGATGAAAATGAATCTACAGATGATATTGATGAGGATAATAGTGAGGTATGATATTTAACCTATAGGCTGGATAAAATTATTTCTTCAACTAAGTTGTGATGGTTTAATCCCTTTATTAGCTTTTCTTGTCCTTTTTTCTGGAGAATTATGGTTGGTGACCTATGTTTTAAAAAGCTATTGAGGCTTATGCCTTGAGGTTTGCCTCGAGGCAAAACTCTTACTTTGTGTCTCAATATCTGTGCCTTCGTTGAGCCATAAGAGGCTTCTTCCTTAGTGAAATCACATTGAGACTTAAAATCTTAGAGGTTTGAGTTGTGACAATTTGAACTATTACTACTGTGACTTCAAAAACAGTGGAAAAGGTTATAGTACAAGTCAATTATATTAATCATAATAGCAGCGATATTGTTATTAATATAATATCGCTGCTATTATGATTAATATAATTGTAATAGCAGCGATAAATTCTTATAAAAAAATAATAGCAGCGATATTATAGATATCCTTTTCTTTTTTTTAAGTAGCAGGGAGGGGGGGGGGGGGGANGGGTGAACTTTTTGATGTCATTATTATGTTTAACAATGCTTGTTCATGCCAATTTGGGGTTTATAAAATGTTTTAAATTTAATTTGAGGCTTACGCTCGAGGTGTGCCTTGCCTCTTCAACCTTAAGACTGCATTTGGTCTTTTAGAACATTTTGGCATTCGTATCGTTATATTTTTTATGTTTAAATTCTTGTATTCTGGTTTATGAAGTAATGGATCTGAAGTATAGTCCATGGTTGGAAGCAAATTTTCTTTTGAGTATGCAAAGTTTAAGTACTCTAGCCGAGTCAGGCTTTTAAAGCGTCATGCAATTTTATTGAAAAATTACTTACATTTCGACCTTTCTGCTATATGTCTCAATACTTCTTTTTAATTTATGCTGTTATTTATTTGGCTGAATTTATGTTTATTTTGCTAGCTTCCAAGAGAACTAAGTCGTAAGAGCTTAGGTGGAAATGTAATTGCTGAAACGTTAGATAGCTTGATAGTGCTTACATTTGAACATCTTGAATCATGTGAACGTGATGGACGATTGAATGAGGTATTTTTTTTGTGTGGTTTATATCATTTCTTTCTTATTTGTTCTAAATTCCTTTGATTTATATTGCAATTGAGATATTTTTCCATGTTATTTTTAATGTGGATTGTAGGTTTTTGACATTTTACTTCTATCATTTCAAAGAACTGTTCTGACTGCTTACAAGTCTAAATTTGCCCAGGTAACCAACACACCCTTGCCATCCATAATTCTCTATATTTGCTTATTTACTCTAGTTCAGTGAGCTCTAATTATATATCATTTGTTTGTTTATGGAGATTGAATAACTTTTGATGCTTTTTCTTGGCAGTTTGTCATATTCTACGCTTGTGCATTAGATCCAGAAGTTTGTGGTGCAAGATTTTCCGTCACGCTAGCTGATATGTTCGTTTCCTGCAATGGTCTTCCCCTTACCAGGTAATAGCAATTCATTAGATAGCTATGTTCATTAGCATTTGGAAGCTTCTTAAAAGGTCTGATTGTGGAACCAATCTAGTTAATTTTGCCTCTACTTTCTACAACACTAGCTTTGGCCATTTGTTGTCCTTTTAGTAACTTTTAATATAATTTTGCAATATTGCACTAGTTTCACACACTGCTCGAACGGTGTTTCTTTCCTTATAAAAGTGAAGTTAAAGAATATATTTTTGTGGTATTGTGCAGGATGAGTGCTATTTCATATCTTGCGAGTTATTTGTCTCGCGGGAAGTTCCTGTCAACCTCTTTGGTTACCACTATATTGAAAAGGTTCACTTGTCAATTTTAACATTATTTCTATGATAAGAAATATGAAACTGATAAAATTAAAGCTGGGAGGGTAAATATTTGTGGCTCAAAATCTAGTTTTGCTTTCCATTTTTTTTTTCAGATTGGTGGATTGGTGTTTAGAATATGGCAAAACACATGATGTTGACCTGAACCCAAAGGCTCATAAAATATTTTATTCTGGTTGCCAGGTATGAAATGCGTGGACTCCTTTTGCTTGACTAATGCTGGTGGGATTTGTTGAAAAACTGGAAAATAATTATTATGTTTTTTCGAAGTGTTGCTATTTGTACTTTTCAGTTATGATTATGATGATTTAGATTTTTGCTGTCTCACTAAATCGTTTAGCGGGATATGGTTTAGGTTTTTGTGACACGAGAATAAGTATATTTGGTGGAGTTTGCTTATCCTAGATTATGCGTTTGCTAATTTCACAGGCTATACCAACCTAGATTTCATGAACCTAAATTTAAGCATCCACTTTGAATTCCTTCTTCTTGGAGGAGGATGAGTTTCATGGATGTTTTGTTCCATTAGAAACCTGGCTACCTGTTTTCTGTTTACAAGAGATAGAGCTTTTTTTTCTTCTAATTTTAATGACTCCTTTTTCATAGGCCATAATGTATGTGCTTTGCTTTCGGATGAGATCGATTTTGGAGATACCGCGGCTGAAGTCGCAACTTCTGCTTATGCCTATAGGTCGAATCTTGACGCATAGGTTAAGCCCACTGAAGGTTGGTAATTTGTTGACCCCTTGATCTTTGGTGGCTTTTGTTTTTGATATAAATTGTTGTGTTTGTTGTTCCTTGTCCTTGAAATCAATGTTTATGTTCCGAAACCCGAATAAGCATATGGGCTCTGGTGCCTAAAGAATCACATTTGATATTTCATTACTTCTTAACTGAGGCGATTAAACAATAATCTCCTCCCTAATCGACATCTTATCCATGCATTAAGTTACAAATGTTTGGAAGTTCATATTTTGGCCTTGGAGATTGACATCTTTAATCTGTATTTCTCTCGGATATTGGATCTACAAATATGGACTTCTGTTATAGTGGCAATGTTGTCATAAAAAATTTCATGCTGCCTGAAACTCGGTTCCGTGCAATTTTCTTATATGATTTTTATTTTAACGCCTTTTTGTTTAATAGGTTTGCCTACCGTCTATCGTCGAGGAATTTCTCCGGCAGGCAAAAGTTGCTAATTTATTTACACCATCAGAGACTTTTATATTCAATGGTTTGCTGGAGTCTGAATATTCAAAGACTTTCGGTGGGATTGAAAGGCTCGACATGTTTTTTCCCTATGATCCTTGCTTGCTGAAAAGATGTGACAGGTATATACTTTTAGTCTTTACAACGAGGTATAGATAGATAGCGATCATAAATAATGTTACACGTAAAATAATTATAAGAGGCGACTTAGAATTACAAGTTAAAATCATTCTGTTTATATTGTGGATCTGATTGTTTTATGTTCAAAGTGATTGAATGGAATGAATGAGAACACTTGAGAACTTGAAAGTTTAAGAACGTTTCATTTTTTGGATTATTAACTCGTACTTCTCTATTCCCCTTTGTTTATGAAGATATCTCCGGCCATATTTTGTATATTGGTCGATGGTTAGACCTACATATGATGAAGAAGAAGAAGACGAAGGTAGCAGTGATGAAGATGTCGCGGAGGTTTTCCCGGATAGAATCGAGGAAAACCTTATGGACGATGAAGCAATGGCAAGAAGCTACGATGATAGAGAGTTTGACCTTGATGAATTTGATAATGCATTAGATAAAATGTCCATCACACCAAGAAATTCTCTCCCGTTCAGGCAAGATTGTGTTCGGATGCCCTCACGAATCCGACCCTCAATGAGTCCAGAATCTTTGTGAAAGTAGCAAGCCACTCCACGACTAGTTAGCTAGTACAGAGGCCAAGTAGAAGGTAGCTCATCCAGCCCAGCGAGCGGATCCATCGCTGAAAAAGGTAAGCTCCTTTTTATTATCAGTTTGAATAGTTAACTGGAATGCAATTGTGAATGATATTTCCATGAAGATTCTGATTGCAAGTCTAGGGTGGGTTTTTGGGTTTATTTTGTTTATTTTGTTTATTTAAAATTGTACAATAGGTGGGTTTGGGGTTCAGTTTTGTTTTCTCATTCCATTTTTGTAGCTTTGCATAGCTTTGGTTTCCTATTCTTTACGCTCCAGGCTTGTAATAGTTGCAGTAAGCATCGAATACAGCCAAAGTTTTGTTCACTTCTGAATGGTATATATGTATGAGTATACGAGTAGGTACCAAACTGTGTCATTCCTCTGTTGTATTTGGGATGATGTTGTAATATTCCTAAAAATATATATATATCATATAGAAATGAAAATATTATTATTATTAATTAAAAAAAAACAAACGAGCGAAGGAGGAGAACGACAGCAGCTAAATCCACATGCGTGGAGATGGATAGCTGTTTATTTTTAGCTTACTCAATCGTCATACATTGCGAATAATTGTAACAAATATATTGTATTTTTTATTATCCTATACTTGAAGTCGTCATTATAAACTTATAGTTAATGGTATTTGCATTTTTTCTTTCTTGTATCTTTGTGTTCATCTAGATCGAGTATGCGAGTTGTGTGGTTCTGACAATTGATATCAAAGTTAGGCTAGATTCACCATGATTTGTGAAGATGGAAAGCTCGAAGATTGGAATTGAGTAATTTGATGGACTCGATTTCGGTTCCTAGAAGATGCAGATTGAAGATTATCTATACTAGAAGGATCTTCACGAACTCTTGTCTGGGATGAAGTTAGATACTGGGATCACGGAGCAGTGGAAGCTCAAGGATTGGTAGGTCCTAGAGTTGATACAGTTGATGTTGTTTAGAAATGTAGCGTTCAACATTATCAAGGAGAAGACAACATCGAACTTGTTGAAGGCGTTATTGAATATGTATTTGGTGTGGAGATTATCCATCGTCAAACTGTTGGCTATGAACAAGGTGTAATTGGTGTGGAGATTATTCAAAATACAAATGTCTAAAGGTGGATCTGTTACGGATCGTACAAATGAATTCAATATGATTATAAATCAATTGAGCTCGAAGAAAATTATTTTCACAGATAAAATTGAAGTATTAATTTTAATGCCATCTTTACCCAAGTCGTGTGTTACTGTTGTTGTTGCTGCGGTCAGCAGTACCTTAGGACTTAAGAAGTTGAAGTTTGATAAAATTCGAGATGTAGTTCTCAATGAAAGAATCAACAAGCAAGGCTCTCCGTGTTGATAGAAAGAGAAGAGGTAAATCAAAAGAAAGGTCCAAACAAATATGATCGATCAAAATCAAAGAACCTGAAAAATCTCCAAACAGACCGAACATAACAGGTTAAAGTTTATGGAGGAAAAGGCACTTTTAGGTCGATTGTACAAAAGTGAAGAAGAAGCAGAATCACAAATCTGGAAATGATGATGATTCTATATATTCAGTAGAAAATACTAAGGATGTTATAATCCATTGTGTGGACAGCTCGGCGAGTCTTGGATTTTGAATTCAAGTGCATCGTTTCATTCGTCTCCAAGTAAGAAATTGTTTCGAAATTTGAAATCAAGAAATTTCGGGAAGGTGTATCTTACCGACAAAAAATTTTTGGAGATTGAAGGGAAGGGAGATGTATGTATACAAACTCTAGCAGGAAATCAGTGAGCATTAAACGATGTTAGATATATATTCCTGGTCTAACGAAAATCTAATATCTATTGGTTAGTTGGATATATAGCACAAGTCATGAAGCAAATTTTGGGAAGAGTTCATGGAAGATTGTGAAGGGTGCCATGGTGGTATCACGTGGCACAAATTTGGAACCTTATATACCAATATAGGGTGTATAAACATGATTGTTGTTGCTAGAAGTGCTTCCAATTCAAGTTTATGTCACAATAGACTTTGACATATGAGCGTCAAAGGAATGAAGATGCTCGTTGAGGGAGGAGTTTTAGAAGGCCTGAAATATGTTAACATGGGTCTTTATGAGAACTGTGTTATGAGCAAACAAAAACGAGTTAGCTTTACAAAGTTCACTAGAGAACCAAAGAAAATGTGGTTATAAATGGTCCATACAGACGTTTGGGGACCATAACCAGTTCCATCACTTGGTGGATCAAAGTTGTACATCACCTTTATCGATGATTTCAGTAGGAAGGTATGGATTTATTTCCTGAAATGCAAGTCAGATGTGATTGTCACTTTCAAGAAGTGAGAAGCTGAAGTTGAAAATCAAACCGACTTGAAGATCAGATGCCTAAGGTCTGATAATGGACAAGAGTATGAAAAGTCATAATTTAAAATATGTTATATGTTGTGCAGCTGAGGGAATTAGATTAATAAGGACAGTTCCCGATAAGACAACACAAAATGGTGTGTTGAAAGTACGAGAAGAATATTGATGAGCTGGCAAGAAGCATGAGGATTCATTCTGGGCTACTAAAGACATTCTGGGTTGATGTTGTAAATACAACAACCTATTTGATCAATAGAGGGTCATCTGTACCCTTGGAGTTTAAATTGCCAGAAGAGGTATGGACAGAAAAAGAAATAAATTACTCTCACTTGAGAACTTTTGGTTGTACTGCGTATGTTCACCTTGATCCAAAGAAGAGAGATAACCTTGATGCCAAGACTGTGAAGTGCTGCTTCATAGGTTATGGTTCTGACATGTTCAGGTACAGGTTTGGGGATGACAAAAATAGAAAAATTCTAAGACATTGTGACGTGATATTTGATGAAAATATCCAGTATAAGGACAAAGAGAAGATAAGTTCGGAGACTACGAACCAAGTGGTAGTTGAGCTTGAATTGCAGAAAAAACTCACCCAGTGATGTTACAACACAAATTTAAGAAACTTCTAAGACTGTTGTTGAAAAACCAAACGTGGAGCAAGTGACACCGGAACAGGTGTTGAGGATACAATAGAAACTCAAGAAACTTCTAAGACTGTTACTGAAAAACCAGACAAGTGACACCAGCCGGTGTTGAGGAGACCATTCAGGACTAATACCAAAAACAGTTTTTCACCTTCATTTCACTATTTGTTGCTAACTAACGAAGGAGAACTAGAGTTCTTTGATGAGACCCTACATATGAAAGATTCAACCAAGTGGGAGCAATGCATAGATGATGAGATGAGCTCCCTTGAAAACAATAATATGTGGTTGTTGCTGAGTTACCTAGGGAAAAGAGAGCTCTGCTGAACGAACGTGGGTGTTCAGAATCAAGGTTGAACCAAATGGCAAAAAGAGGTTCAAGACTCGGTTAGTAGTTAAACGATATTCACAAAAGAAAGACATTGATTATGCTGAAATCTTTTATCTTCTTCTGAAATTAACTACTACCCGAATTTTGCTGAGTATTACTGCATTAGAGAATTTACACCTTGAGCAAAATGGACGTAAAAACATTGTACTAGAGATGTAGACTCTGAAGATTTTGTGGATGTTGATCTTACCGGAGATGTAGTGTAATGCCCATAATTTTCTAAACCTAATTAGTGACGTCACCTATGCATACATAATTCATTACGCAGAAACTCATCATAAATAACCTTGGAAAAACACAACAAAGTTTTTCATAAAGATTTATAAATCCAAAACAAATCTATCTCTGAAAATAAATCTAAATAAAACAATACTCAATGCTTTAACTTAAAACAGTCAGATAAACGTAAACTCCTAAAAATATCCTCTCTCCAACTTCCATGGTGTCCTCAGCTTCGCCGTCAACCGTACATTGGCGTCTTGCCTTTACCTGAAAAATGTAGGTAACACGTGGCTTGAGTATTTTATGAAATACTCAGTAAGTCACCCAACTGTTTGGGGTTAGAAATGCAAACACATGCTATGAGTGAGACTTAACTTTTCGTAAACTTTACATAGTCTTGGGCGCTTTTCTATTCCAGGTAGAGTTGGGTGTGTGGTACTCTTTCACACACGGCACGCGTACATGGACCCACCAAGCGGGCTCGTATACATATCCCCTGGGCCTGACTTGGTCGGGCACGTGTTACACGTAGCCGGATACCACAGAACAGAAAATGACCCACATGATATCATGGCGAACATAAATATCGTAATTCATTCTTTCGTATCATAAAGGGGAAGAATCCCGATGCATGTGACATACATATATGCATGAGGTCCCTTAACATATCTAGCATGACATTATATAAGCAGTGCTAACATCGCATATACGTTTCTTACATTACATGACATCTCACATGACTTATCTTACATAACATGAAAGTACATTCCAGTTGCATAAATATCTCATGACATGACTCGATAATACTACGTGTATCCATGGCATCGATCAACATTTTCATGGCATATATTACTAACATATCATTCATAACTTCGCATGACATAAACAGTTAACTGTCAACCTAACCCATTACGTTTCATAGCATAAACGGTCACATAATTCATACATCATATAGTCCTATCACATAATAAAACATGGTGCATGTAGGGGCCACAGGGCCCAACCCATACACGACCCAACCCGAGACCCACGCAGAAGGCTGATTCATTGCATTAACCCGAGACCCATGACCCAACCCATACATGCGCACCTCAACCCAGCACACCCCTCTCAACTCCACACGTGCCTGGCACATGCTCTACCCCAACTGCAGCTCAAACTTGCCTCAACTTCGGCACGTGTGGCAGCTCATTCGAGTCGACTTCTCGGCTCGCTCCGACTCGGCTTGACGGCTTGGCTTCCCGGCTTAGACGCCTCGGTATACAAATTTTACACCGTTTCATAAAATTTCAACCCTATTGAAGTCATTTTTGACCTTATTAAAGCCAATAGAGGTCCATAATACTCCTTTTTATTCAATTTTAGATAATTTTAGGACTTATAATGGAAATGGTTATCATATTTAGCTAAACTAAGATATTGATATGTCCTATGAATGTGATACAAATTGATATAGGTGAAGTTAAAGATTGCAGCATAGTTTCGAAGCTATTAAATAATTAGGGACTTCGGCTAACGCCAACCAAGTAAGTGATTTTACTGTTGGAGTTAGATAATTGAATGATATATGATGGTGCAAGCCTCGTGGCCCATATTATTTTATGCTATACTTATGTGCTTTTTGTATTAACATATGATGCTATGTAATGTATGCATGTGATATCTATTACACTACGTTATGAATGAAATGAAATCTTATGCATGTCCTGTGATCATGTCTTGCCATGTGAAGTTATGTGATGATTGTCATGTATACATAATGCATATATGTAATATGCCATAGATGAAAGGAGAAATGGAATTATGTTCATATTATGCTATGAATGTAAATCATGGGGACCTCATGCATGTATGTATATCATGTGCATGGGATAATTTTTCATTATGTTATATTGGTACGAGCGCGTACCTTCGATATTTATGTTTGGCATGATATCATGTCGGCCTTTCCTTTTTTGTGGCATCCAGCGATGTATAATGCATTGTGTACAATCAAGTCAGGTCTAGGGGGCACGTATACGAGCCCGCTTGGTGGGTCCATGTGCACTTACGTGGGTCGTATGTGGAGAAGTACCACACATCCAACCCTGCCCGAAACTGAAAAGAGTCTAAGGTCATGTTATTGTTTTAAAGAATAGGTCACAATCATGGTATGTGTGTGATTGCATTACTAATCCCGACAGTGAGATGACTTACTGAGTATTTCTTAAAATACTTAAGTCACATGCTACCCTTATATTTTTTAGGTAAAGATAAAGCTCTCAAGCACGAATGACGGTGAATGCTGAAAACGCCATGGAAGTCGAGATAGGTCAAGATAGGGCAATAGAATACATTGATTTACATTTAGTAGTTAGTTCATTTATGTTTCACCGTTAAACGACTCTTATTTCAAACTTCTTGTTTTTGAACTAAATACGTAAGTCCATAACTTTATCTTAAAGTATTTATTATGACTTTCCGCCGATGTAATTAAAGCAGCATGTAGTGATGTTACCAATACAGGATACGTGATCTGAGTTTATAAAATGGAAGGACGGTTGGACCAAGAACCCGACCCACACCAAAAACCTTAAGAAAGAAGGTCAATTATAAATCTCAAGTATTCTTTTCAGATATGGGAGATGCAATGCAGCCGGGACGGTGACGTGGACGAGCTAGAGACTTCAGAGATCCTACCTAGATCCGAGTCTATTTAAAAGTAGCATTATAACATCTTTTACCTTTATAATTTTTTTTTTTTTTTTTTTTTTTTTTTTTTTTTTTTTTTTTTTTTTTTNGGTCAGTATCACATAAATTATCTACAACCTTTTTAATGTTATTTTGGAAAGTTCATGAGTGTTTTTGAAACGTGATACTAAAAGAAAAAGTATTTTTTAATTTTTAAAAAATACTTTTAAAGACGTTTTTGAAATTTTTAAAAAAAATTTAGAGGTATTTTTGAAGTTTTTTTTAAAAAAAATTTGGTATTAATGAAACTTTAAAAAATTTAAAGGGTATTTTTTTAATATTTTTAAAAATTTAAGAATAATTTTTGAAATAAAATAATAAAGTTTCTTAGTTTATTTTTTTAATTTAAGGATATTTTTTTAGATAAAATATAAAGATATATTTTCATTAGCTTAGCTTAAAATTTTCATTTTAATATTTGATATAATAAAATGTAGTAAGAAATAAGCATATAAATAATTATTTATGAAAAATATTTTAATAATATCAATATGATATATAAACCAGAATTAAAATAATCATTTATAAAAAAACAAGAGTTAAATACAACTTAAATAATATTTTTTATTTTATATATTTTATACATCAATAATAAATTTAAAAAGAAAAAATGAAAGTTAAGTAACACCAACGGTAAATATTTTGTTAAAAAAACACCCTAAAAAAATACTTTTAAACTAAAGAAAAAACTAAAAAAATAAAATAAAAAATTTTAAAATGTTATTTTTGAAACACAGTAAAAAGTAAAAAGAAATGGGTATTTTTGAAAAAACTCTGTAATAATTTTCATCACAATAAATGTATTTTTTATTTTTTTTTTTTTAAATTTAGGAGTATTATTAAAATTGTAACGCTCCATATCCACTGCTACCCGATATTCTCTCTTTGGGTTTTCCTTTTTGAGCCTTTCCTTCAAGGCTTTAAAACGCGTCTGCTAGAGGAGGTTTCCATACCGAGTGTTTTGTTCTCCTCCCCAACCAATGTTGGACATCACAATCCACCTCCTTTCGAGGCCTTGCGTCCTTGTTGACACTCGTTCGTTTCTCCAATTGATGTGAGACCGCCACTAAATCCACCCCCTTTGGGGCCCAACATCTTTACTGACACACCGCCTCGTGTCCATCCCCCTTCGGAGAATAGCGAGAAGGCTGACACATCGTTCGATGTCTGGCTCTGATACCATATGTAACGACGAGGGTGGATTGTGATGTCTCACATTGGTTGGGGAGGAGAACTAAACACTCTTTATAAGGGTGTGAAAACTTACCCTAGCAGACGTGTTTTAAAACCTTGAGGAGAACCTTAAAAAGGACAATATCTGTCAACTGTCGGTCACGATTGTTACAAAAAACTTTTCAAAGTTTAAAATACGAAAATACATATTTTACTATTTTACCCTTATAATTTTGAAAATTTTACAAAGACAACATGGATTAAAAAATAATTGCAATATTTATTTATTTGAAGAAAAAACACATTAATATTTGTTTTTGTTTTTTTTGTTTTTTTTGTAATAAAAATGGTTTTATTATTTAAAAAAAAAAAAAAAAAAAAAAAAAAAAAAAAAAAAAAGNAATTGAATGGAGTTTTTATTGCTCTCAGGCGGAACTTAACAAAACCTTTCTTCTCCTCTCCAACTCTTTCTAGGGTTTTGCCGTGGGTTTTTCGCCGTCGGTATCTCCATCGAAGCCGGTCACCATGCACGCTCCAGTTCTCGTTCTCAGTTAATCCCTTTTCCGCATTTCTCTTCTCATTTTCTTGCATGATCTCGTCTTCTGTTTCTTAGATCTCAGATCAAATGAGGATTTTACCTGATGTTTTCAATGTTCTCCCAACATTTCGTCTCTTTGATCCATCTGTTTTCTATTCTTCTGTCTAACTGTTTTGTATGTTCGTCAATTGAGCAGAAGATTCTTTAAAACGCGAGTCTGGAACCAAGGTTCACCATGCTAATATCCAGGCTTCCAAGGTTTGTGTTATTTGCTTCTTACGCTTTACTTTTCTCTCAAATTCTTACCACTTCATAGCATTTCCATTTCCACTTGTCCTGCAGGCTGTTGCTGATATTATTCGTACCACGTTGGGGCCGAGATCTATGTTGAAGATGTTACTTGACGCTAGTGGAGGTGTTTCTATTCTTTCCATTTCTTTCGAGAAATCAGAACTTTATAGTCAGATGAAAAAATGAAACTATTTTGATATTGCCGTCACAAGTTTATAATATTCTGTCACTTTTTAACTGTTTCAAGTAGCGTCAACACGGTTTTGTTCATTTTGTTTTCTGTACTTCGAGTCAGTTTCTGACTACTCTCTCGGGATTCAACAGGGATCGTTGTCACCAATGATGGAAATGCTATTCTCCGGGAATTGGATATTGCACATCCAGCGGCAAAAGCATGTTTTCTATCAATGTTCTTTTTCTCTATTTCTTACTATTTTCCTTTTGTATTCTTCTTTGTACCTGTTATTTCCCTCCTTTTTCACTTTGTTGTTTAATGCTTTATCGATATGGCATGATATGACTTTTTGCTGCTGGCAGTCGATGATTGAACTTAGCCGGACACAAGATGAGGAAGTAGGAGATGGAACTACATCAGTTATTGTGCTTGGTATGTGTTGGACCAGTGTATAATGCTTTATTTTTGTAACAGAGCATCAACAATTAACCGTTGCCCTGAATTGGTTTCAATTTTGTTTTCTTGTATGAGGGATTATTTTGGAATGTCGGGTGGGAAGCTTTTCTTTATCATTTTTCTTTTTAAATTTTTTAGAACTTTACATTAGTGATCAAGTTGGTCCATTGAGTTGATTCTCTCTTTCTCACTTTCGTTCTTTTCTAAATTTTAATTCTTAATTCTCAACATTGAAGCTGGTGAGATGCTCCATGTTGCTGAGGCCTTCATTGAGAAAAATTATCACCCAACAGTCATTTGCCGAGGTACTTTTCTTTTTCCAGCCAGCAGTTTCATCTTGGATATTGTTCATAATGTGATCCTTACGAACTTAAATGTGCTTTGTTATAGCCTACAATAAAGCTCTCGAAGATGCACTTGCTGTGCTTGATAAAATAGCAATGGACATCGATGTGAAGGATCGTAAGTTGAACTTAGACATCAGATGCTGTAGTTACTCAATATCAAAACCAGATAAAAGATTGTTGCTTCAATATATTTCCTCTAGAACAATTACTGTTTTTTCTTCGTCAAAGCTAATGTAATATTAATTGGAAAAATCTCTACCGTACTAATGAGTATCATGTGGCAGGCACTGCTATGTTGGGGCTGGTCAAAAGCTGCATAGGCACCAAGTTCACAAGTCAATTTGGAGATTTGATAGCTGTAAGAATCTTAACTCATCTACCTTCTTGACATTGTTTTGCAATTACATTTGTTTATATATTTTCTACCTTATATGTGACTCATGATTAGAAATCTGGATATGCTTATAGGCCTTCGTGGATTAGTTGCAGTAGAAAACTTAAAATATTGATTGTTTGGTTGTTCCCTGTTCTTCTCATTCCACAAGGATACTAGATCTTTAGATTCAATGTTAAGATTTTTAGAAGGTAGTTTCAGAAGATGACTTGAATCACTGATTGTTTGGTCGTTCCTTGATGTACTTATTCTATAAGGATGCCCGATCTTTAGATTCAATGTTAAAAAATTTGTTGGGGGGATTTGTCTAGACCTGTTGCTTGATTTATTTTCATTTCGTGTTATATATATAGGCTAAAGGAAGTTAGAATCTTATTTGTAGATAGTGTAAGTTTTCTAGTGCATTTTAAACTTAGTTATTTCAAGGGTTTCCTTTTTAATGGTATTGAAGATTAAAGAACGTTTAGGCTGTTACTCATAGATAGTGTATAGGCTACAGGCAGTTAGAATCTTATTTATAGATAGTGTAAGTTTTCTAAGGCATTTCACATTTTATTATTTGAAGGGTTTATTTTTAGTAGTATTGAAGATTAAAGAATTTTTAGGCTGGTTGAGTTCATTCACCCACATAAGCTTACACTTATAACTAGTGGAATGCTGAGGTGTTGTATATTCAGCTATGTCATTGTTCAACTTCCAGGATTTAGCAATTGATGCCACTGCAATTGTCGGTGTTGATCTTGGCCAAGGCTTACGTGAAGTAGACATCAAGAAGTACATAAAGGTTGAGAAAGTTCCAGGTGGTCAGTTAGAAGATTCAAGGGTTCTTAAAGGAGTGATGTTTAACAAGGATGTCATTGCCCCCGGAAAAATGAGAAGAAAGATTGTCAATCCACGTATTATTCTTCTCGACTGCCCCCTAGAGTACAAAAAAGGTGAAAACCAGACAAATGCTGAGTTGGTCAAAGAAGAAGATTGGGGAGTTCTTCTGAAAATGGAAGAAGAATACATTGAGAATATCTGTGCACAAATAATCAAATTCAAACCTGACCTGGTTATCACCGAGAAGGGCCTCAGTGATTTGGCTTGTCATTACCTGAGCAAAGCTGGTATCAGTGCGATTAGAAGGTTGAGGAAGACTGACAATAACAGAATAGCCAAGGCATGTGGTGCTGTAATTGTGAATAGACCTGATGAGTTGCAGGAATCAGATGTTGGCACTGGTGCTGGATTATTTGAAGTTAAGAAGATAGGGGATGAATTTTTTGCATTTATAGTGGATTGCAAGGACCCAAAAGCTTGTACTGTGCTCCTAAGAGGTGCTAGTAAAGATCTTTTGAATGAAGTGGAAAGAAATTTGCAGGTAACTTAATGATATGATGTCGGGGAGGATCTTTTTCATGTTTTTCCCCATACTGAGCATGTCTGTTTTTTTTTTTTTTGATTCAGGATGCCATGTCTGTAGCAAGGAACATAATAAAAAATCCAAAACTTGTTCCTGGAGGTGGTGCTACTGAGTTGACTGTATCTGCTACGCTGAAGCAAAAGAGTTCTTCGGTTGAAGGCATAGAAAAGGTAATCGTAAATTCTTCTGTCTTTTCATTTATTTTTTTGAAATGTGGAATCCTCATAATGTTGATTCTTGGTATGGATAATATTGATTATTACCTTTATAATAGAAAACTGTCATTGATTGTTCGCTGTGGATTAATTTGGACCCATCCTCATACCAAGTGGGCTCATACTTCTGCCAAATTTAGGGAGTCATTGTTCTTCACATGATTTATGGCATGCCCTGCCCACCACAAGAATTTCTTGGTTAACTGCGATCTTGTTTGCTGCTGCCTTACTATCNCACTCATACCAAGTGGCTCATACTTCTGCCAAATTTAGGGAGTCATTGTTCTTCACATGATTTATGGCATGCCCACCACAAGATTTTCTTGGTTAACTGCGATCTTGTTTGCTGCTGCCTTACTATCTTGCGGCTAAATTGAAAATTTTCCAATTATGTGATTGAAACAGTGGCCTTATGAAGCAGCTGCCATAGCTTTTGAAGCCATTCCCCGAACTTTGGCTCAGAATTGTGGGGTGAATGTAATAAGAACCATGACGGCATTGCAGGGAAAGGTATTGAACTTTGAGTAAGATGCGATATGTTAGAAGCCTGGAGGCTTCATTTCTGAGAAGAATTGTGTTGATTTTTCCTATTTCCTGCCACTTTTATAGCACGCCAATGGTGAAAACGCATGGACAGGCATAGATGGAAACACCGGTGAAATCACCGACATGAAAGAGCGCAAGGTATGATTTTTTTCCCCTGGCCTATAATTCTCCCTTTACCTAGGGTATAGCTTTTGTAATGTTATATAATCAAACCTCTCGATCGCCCTTTGTCCAAAAATGGGCGCCAATTCACGAGGTTTGAAAATTGTAAATATAGTTAGTTGTCATTTCAACTTCTTTGGATGGAAATCTATGCCTCTTTTTTTAGAGATAGATGACCCGAACGCTGCAACTAATGATATTTAGTAGTGTGACCAATGACCAGTGTAACAATATCTTGCTCGAGTTTAATAGTAAATCCAGAAGATAAGTAATTCTAAAATAATTCGATTTTTCTCATATATCTGTGCTGTTGTGAAGTTTACAGTTTTTGAATTGTTCTTCACTAGGACTGAACTAACTTCTACACTTAATCATGCTGCTTTATTCAGATTTGGGATGTGTATAATGTAAAGTCGCAAACTTTTAAGACGGCTATAGAAGCTTCCTGCATGCTGCTGAGAATTGACGACATTGTTAGCGGTATTAAGAAGAAACAGGCTCCGGGCGCAGGTCCATCAAAGCCACAAATCGAGACGGAGGCCGATGCCGATAATGAGCAAATGATCCCAGAGTAGATTTTTGGTTCAAGTGCAGTTTAACTTGAAGAGTTGTGCCATGTATTTTGAGGTCAGTTTTCTTCGCTCTCAATTGTGTTATCGAGCTAGCTAGGGCGTTCGTGTGGATTCGATTCTTCAGAACTTAAAAGGGATTCCCATGTGTTTTCTTAGGATGGGACTTCGAAATATGGTTAGCAGATGAACACAATTTTGTTACCACCGTTTTGTTTTCAGGTTAATGTTTGAGAGTAGTGATTTAAATTTTCAATTTATACATGTGCTGATGATTCCTGAGATATCCTAACTTTTATTAATCTACTAGTGAGAGTACTTGCATGCATGTAGTGAAAATCCATTCTCCATCTTACTTATAAGTCGATGAGTCGAATTTGATCACGTTTATAAAGTGTCATATTGATTATATTTAGCCATAACTCGTGATTACCCGAGTGTCGAATTTGGCATCATATAGAGCAGCTTCCTTCTGTGTTTAATATTATTTTTTCTTTCATAGAACATAGGCTAAAAGAAAACTATTGATTAGGGACAAAAAAATTTCAAAACTTGTATATTATTTGAACCAATTATATGCCCATTTGTTTATGCGTCTCATCTCATCTGAATTTCAAATAATTGATTTTAGAAGTTTCATTTTTCATCCTTTTTGGAGTGCTGATTTTTTGTTCTATCCAGTTAAGTCAGATTTAATTGATAAAAGAATGAAGTAATTTTGAATTACATTTTATTAATTTAGTTTAAAATACTTTGTTTCATTTTCATGAAATAAAATACCATTATTTCATATGACTTGGCAGATATTAATTTACTTGAAATGCAAAAAATTTAAATTACATGAACATAATACTCTCTACCGGAGGGTTTAAAGTATTAAAATTAGATTATTCTATTTCATATACCTCACGAATGTGAGAATATTATATATTTAGACGTGTAAATGATATTTTGACAAATATAATATCAAACTCAACTAATTAAGATGTTATACTAATCAACTAAAAGTTGAAAGAGTGATAATTTTATTTAAAGGTACAATTGGAATTTATTTTCTCGAGTAATTTTATTTTAATTTATAATTATTTTAAAATTAAAATTAATTAATGAACAATTTATTATACTTATAAATATATATAAGAATAAGATAAATATGTTAAAAGAATGTAATAGATTTGAACAGGAAAATTTCAGGAGTATTTTTTTATACTTTGTGTTTCCTTTGGTAAAACATTAATTTCGTGTTTCCTTTGGTAAAATATTAATTTCGTGTTTCCTTCAGTAAAATATTAATTTTTTGGCATCGAAAGAAATAAGAGTGATATATTTATGAAAAACTTTTATATCCTTTCAAATGGTCAAAGATTCAAATCCTTGGTAAATTCTAAATTATTAAACCTTTGAGAATTTTATCGTATTTCGTATTTTAATAAATCATTAACTTTTATGTTAAGCATAAAGTTAAACTCCGACTACGAACCTATTAGAAATTTTTAAAATCAAAGAAACCGATTAAAACTTAACATTGAACAGATGTATAATAGCAAATATGGATCCCAATTTCAACCAAAACACTATTAAGGGCAGAGTCGAATTACACACTCACAAAGTTGTTAAATATAACAAAAGGAAAAAGGCAGCAGTAATAACAATTGCTTGCTTGCAAGAATCAGGTGTAGCATTACATGACACTTCACACGTAACTGTCTATTAGCGACTTCCTCATTTCATCAACAATGGAGCTTGGTTGAGCCTCCCTCAATTTGAAAACGCTCTCGATCACCGATAACTCGGTCGCAGTCGTGTCTGAACCACAAAATGCAGTCCAGTCATTTGCTATCAATCCAGCAGCAATCACTTCACTTCCACGATTCACTGTTCCAGCAACTAAAGGGACCTGAAGAAGGGTTGATAGCTCATCCAAATCTTCAATGGACGTATGTGGATGAACCTGTTGAATATTTGCACAAGTCCAACTTTCAGAGAATTTTTATGTACATGAAGTTGAAGGAAGGTTCAATATGGAGACTACACTTGGTTAAAAAGGAACAAGGAAGTTGAACATTACCAAGCCACCCCTATTTGTGAAGCTACAGTAGCTTCCCACGAGAACGTTGCCCGCTACCGTCTGCCTAAAGACCTCTACTCCAAGAACATCAGCAATGAGCTCTTCAGTTTCCTGATCAATGAGAGAATAACATATTTCTTTTAGTAGACAAAGAGGAAGGGATGAGAGAAATAAAGCAGTCCTGCGTTCCATAAGTATATTTGCAAGAAATCAATCTTTTTAGAACACTCCAATCCAATCAACGAGTCCATATTCTGCACCATGTCCTGTATATATGAGGATATGCGCTCAACCATTGAGACTCCATTCATAAAAGATTACGGACACTGCTCGAAGAAGCCATTGCTTCCTTGGGGGGTACGAGTTATTTCCTTGAACATTTTCTAGGAACTGGGATATTACATAGATTTGAAATTTCCAGATTGAAATGGGAGAACAAGATTGCAAGCTAAACAATCCGATGGTGATGTAGAAAGTGCCACTAGAAACACGACGTGAAGCGGGAAGGACAAGTAAAAATACCCGGTCGAGATCAGTATGTGTCAGAGCAACGTGATCATTACAAGAAATTGTATTCCCCAGAGCAGACAGTCTCTCTTGTATACGTTGGACAACAACTTGGTCAGGTAGGCTGTTTCTCAAGTGCTGAAGTTCTTCAAAAACGCAAAGAATTGGAACATAGTGTCAGTTAAGTAATTTGGCAATACACATCATTACATATTAACATAAATTAAAGAACATCAAGAAGAGTTTCGTGCAAGTCGGATCAAACTTAATTTCATGATGCGTCCTCACTTGAAACTTGTATAGACACAAATTTAATAATGCTAGTGCCGACAGTTACAGGCATCACGTGCAAGACAATGAATTCATTATATGCATAATGGTGTGGTCTCTGAATTCATAAACTTATAGATAATTATTCGAATCCTTACTGCAAACAAAATTATTATTATTTTTATATAGAAAACAGTAACATTTTATTGACGAGATGAATTATAAAAAGGGGAATATCCTACAATGAATTGCAAAAAGAACAAAAAAAAAAAAAAAAAAAACTCTGATTTGGTAGGTAACAACTAAAATTACATAGAAGACTCATACGCTTCATTGACAGCACAAAATAGAACTTCCAACTCGACATACGGAATTTAATAATTCGAACTCACAAAGCAATCATAAATGACAATAACCTGAGTCTCTTGTTGACCAAGGTGGTAACCATTTACAATTTTATCATGTAAATGGCAAGAGTTGGATATCATTAGTATAAAAAATAGAACAAACGACCATTTGAACAGAATTTTAACAGGAAGGCATATTGTTTTTAATTACATTAGCTTCAATTCAAAACTCTCTCACTTGATAAAGAGAGATACAAATATATTCAAAGAGATGTAGTACTGCAGGCATGCACCCCAACTATGAAACTAAAGATGTAATGTAACAAGAAGATAGAAAAGAAGCTTGCCTTGATCAGTAGTGGTGTGTGGTACAAGAAGCCCATTTTTGTTTCCTGCAGTAAGAAATATGAAAAAGAAATACAATGTTATGGAAACATGAACATAAGTTGTTTGGGCGTTACATCATTAATGGGTATTCATCATACTTTGAAGGTGCAGAAAATAATCAAACAAAAAGAATAAAAGTTTTACAAACCAGCACATAGACGACCAATAATGCGCGTGCCATCGATGGATGTTTTAACGACCGGAATGACACCACCTAATTCAGATTCAAAGGCACTAAAACATGGAAAATATTCATGAGAAATTGCTTCCAGTTCAAAACAAGGTCAGGAAACAGGAAAAGGGAAATAAAGAACCTGTAGAAGTTCTCAGAGCCACCAATTGCAACCAAGCAATAAGCATTTGTGAGCTTGGAGAAAACCCCAATTTCACATGAGTTCTCAAACATAAGCCCTAAAGAACCAAAGCATGTGAGAAATATTGTAGATGGCACAAACCAAAGGAAAATCCTTAAGAAACATACATAACAAAAGTAAAATGAAGGAACACAAAAAATGGAGGGAAAGGCTTGGTGAGATGAGACTTACTGGTCGCCATGGTNTTTTATTGACGAGATGAATTATAAAAAGGGGAATATCCTACAATGAATTGCAAAAAGAACAAAAAAAAAAAAAAAAAAAAAAAAAAAAAAAAAAAAAAAAAAAAAAAAAAAAAAANTGGAAAATATTCATGAGAAATTGCTTCCAGTTCAAAACAAGGTCAGGAAACAGGAAAAGGGAAATAAAGAACCTGTAGAAGTTCTCAGAGCCACCAATTGCAACCAAGCAATAAGCATTTGTGAGCTTGGAGAAAACCCCAATTTCACATGAGTTCTCAAACATAAGCCCTAAAGAACCAAAGCATGTGAGAAATATTGTAGATGGCACAAACCAAAGGAAAATCCTTAAGAAACATACATAACAAAAGTAAAATGAAGGAACACAAAAAATGGAGGGAAAGGCTTGGTGAGATGAGACTTACTGGTCGCCATGGTAGCACAAGATAACCTTCAATTAACAACTACCTTCCTCGACGATAAACTCAAAATCCCTTGCAACCCCTGCAGAGTAAAAGAAAGTTATATGTGCCTCCCTGAATTTTTTATGAGAAAAGAAAAACAAGAAATTACGAATCAGTTTGCAGTTCGAAATCTTGTATTCTTTGTATGCCAATTAATTATGCTGTTCTTTTTTAAGAAAAGATTGATAACAACGCCAACAAGTTGTTCATTGCCAGCCTACAACCTCTGTTCATCTTTTAAAACAATTATTTCTTCTTTATTTATTTGATTCCGCTAAGAATGATACATTTTTTGTTCTTATTTATCGACTCAATCTGTTCTTCATTTTTCTAATAAGAGATGGATACATTTCTAGTTTTATGTTTTCATTTACATAAGTTGAACAATTGTTGAAGAACTCAACAGTAAAAAGAACATATTCTTGAAGTTCTTCTCCATGAGTGAAAGAGAATAAACCAACATAACAAACGAACAAAACAAATAAAAAATTAGACCTAGGGGATCCGAAAATGAGCGGCAGCGGCAGCGGCAGGATCCTACGAATGGCGCGGATTAGGGGCTGAACCACCGCGTTTCTGAGAAAATAAAATAGAGATAAGTAACTCCGATTGCTGGGAGAGGCTAGAGAATGGGAGAGGGATTGCAGCGTGCGGCGGCAGCCGCTGAGACGGCGTCCGGGGTGGGGGTGCAGCGACTGGTAATGGGAGGGAGGGAGGGCTCTGAACGTGAAATAGGGTTTAGAGAAAAAGGAAGCTTTGAATGATATGATTGCTGCGTACGTAAGATGGGAAAAACGAGATATTTAATTTCAATTATACTCTTAAATTTTAAAATAATAATAATAATAATAAAATATATTTAACTCAATTTTAAAGGATAACTTTACCGGAAATATAAGAGTAGCACAGGACTTGAGTATTTTAAGAAATACTTAGTAAATGACTCCACTATTCAGGTTAGGGGATGGAAACACATGCAACATGAATGAGACCTATCGTTTAAAATCGTATTCTCTCGGGCAGCTTTTTAATCTGGGCAATTGGATGTGTATTTACTACTTTATATACGACCCACACGTGCAAGCATGGACCCACCAAGCGATTTGCACACCTCCTGGGCATCCTGCTGGTCGGGCTAGCGTCTCTGGTGTTGTTGTCGGACACCCAGAAGGAATAACGACCGTAGTACCATGTTAAACATGATGATCATTTTTCTTTTCATAACGTACGTGTTTGTACTCATCATAAGGGAAAGTATCTCGATGCAGATGAACATACATTTATGCATGAGGTCCCAAGATTTTTCATGGTAAACAAATCATGCAAGATGACCTCATTTTTCAACTTCATTTCATTCATAGCATAACCTTTAAAACATATATCACGGGTTTTACATCATAAATTTCCTTGTCTCAGACATTTCATCGCATGGTACGACACGACATTCATTCATATTTTAATGTTACTTGGCATACCTAGGCACACCATATCACAGACCATATCATATCATTGAAACATATCATATCATTATACATAACAAACGTATCAAACATATGACACGTACAATGCCACTGGGGATGTGTCATTATACATAAGACGACTCTTCCAACCATACTAATAGTAGAGTCATTTATTTGGTTGGTCTACGCCGAAGCTACTATGACCCCGCTTTAAGGTTGTTCTCTCAAATTTAATTCTACTAAAAGAGTCCCACAATCATAAATTCGAATTCTACCATGCGAATTGATTTAACTAATTTTGCATAAAATAATTTAAACTTTAACTTTAAATAATTTAAATAGCTCTACTTAATTTTGTATAAAATAATTTAGACTTGACTTTAAATAATTTAAACTAGTTAAAAGGTAGTCATACTAACCTTAAACGCTTCTGAGGAGTTGAAACTAGTAAGAAAAGATCCGAGCATAGCAGACTCAAGTCAGGCCAAAATGTTAGCTTGAAGCCGTTAGAAAATATATTTTTCGATTGGATTCGAATCGTTCCAGTGGACTGAAAGAAAGTAAGAGACCTCCTTTTTGTAGTTGAACCCAACTCCCACTTCTTCAACATATCTAAGTGAACGAACTTCATCTTTTATTCGATGGGTGAGAGGGGTAGCTATCTTGAAGAAGTCCTTAATAAATCAATAGTAATAGCTTGCTAGGCCAAAGAAAGTCACCTACCCATGCCAAAACTCAAGCATGGAGACTTGGCATGCAATCCTTTTACTCTAATAGTAGTCAAACACTTTCTCAGACGCTCATCAAGTTCTTCGTCTATCTTAGAGTATACTAGAATATCGTTGATAAAAATTATTACAAATATATCTAAAAACTCCTTGAATACTCTATTCATCTGGATTATGAAGACGGTCAATGTGTTTGTTAACCCAAACAACATAATGTTGAACTTGTATGGTATGTACCTCATTCTAAATGTTGTCTTGGGAATGTTTTTCTCCTCTATCCTCAGCGGATGATTTCTTGATTATAGATGAATCTTAGAAGAATATTGTCGCTGCGTGTATGTTGAAGATTATTGGGAGTGAGTCCCACATTGGTTGATTTAATGGAAGATCGTAGGTTTATAAGTGAGGAATACTATCTCCATTGGTATGAGACGTTTTGGGGAAGGCACAAAGCAAAGCCATGAGAGCTTATGCTCAAAGTGGATAATATCATATGTAGAGATCCGTGATTCCTAACATGGTATTAGAGTCATGCCCTAAATTTAGCCATGTCAATAGAATTCTCAAATATCGAACAAAAGAAATGTGGGTCTCGAAGGTGTAGTCAAAAGTGACTAAAGTGTCGAACAAAGGGTATTGGGAGACTCATATCGATTAATTTAGTAGAAGATCATGGGTTTATAAGTGAGGATTATGCTCAAAGTGGACAATATCATACCATTATGGAGATCCGTGATTCCTAATAGTGTAGCATTAAATAAGTAATCAATTTGTTGAAGTGGATACTTTATTTTTGTAGCTTCCTTATCCCGCTCGCTCCTGATAATATATGCATATATACATTGACTCATCTTTCTACTTAACAAACAGTATTGGTGCTCCCTACGATAGAACCCTCAAACGTATGAAGCCCTTGTTTGACAGTTCCTAGAGAAGCATTTGTTAGTGTCATTCTATAAATTATCCCCAACTCAAGCTCAATATTAAATTCATGCTCACATGTTGGGGGTAACCCTATGAGGTCATCTGGGAACACATTAACGAATTTCCTAACTACCGACAATGAGGTTATACCAGCCTCAATACATCATGTGTTGGTCATTCTAGCCAATATACCCCAAACGTCTTAGTGGATTGGCATCGTTGCCTTCAACGATGAACATAATCTCTGTATGGAAACAATCTATTCTGGTGTAGTTTTCAATTGATCAATCCACGCTCAAGATGAGATCAAAATCACCTATCTCCAACACAACCAATGTCACATCTATCATGTGATCTAGCACCAACACCTATCAAGCTTTCACCCACTCACGAGCCCACATGCTAAGCTACACAAAACAATCGTAATAATGTTTGTAGTCCATAAAGTTTGAAAAAAGTAACCTTAAAGATAAGAATGACAACATTTGCAAGTTGCCAAATTTCAATTATAAGAAACAGGATAAGAGAGACCAAAGAGAGTGACATGGAGAGGGAGAGCCAAACAGAAACAAGGAATTGAATTTTCAGCTACACTTTGTGGTCTAGGACAAGAACAATGGATAATGTTTTAAATTTTAAAAAAATAATATTACGTAAAAATGAAATATTATAGTCCGCACTCCTTTCTTCCTCCCGTCCTTGTTCCATTCCGAACATAATACTCAAAGGACAAAGGCAAGTAATGTGATGGAGCATTTTTGAGCAGGTTGTGAGAATCCACATAAGAGAATAACAAAACTGTGTGGAAACTTCTCCTTAGTAGATGCGTTTTAAAACCATAAGAGCGATACATAACGGCCTAAATCAGACAATATAAACTTGGGCTATTACAAATGGTACTAGAGTCAATCACGCCAATGTGCCAACAAAGATACTGGCCCCCAAGAGGTGGATTGTGAGATCCCACATTGATTGGAGAGGAGAACAAATCATTCCTCAGGGGTGTGAAAACCTTTCCCTAATAGATGCATTTCAAAACTGTGAGACTATCGGCGATAAATAACGGACTAAAACAGACAATATCTATTAATGGCAGGTTCGAGCTGTTAAACAGGTAATGAATGGTTAGACGGTGGCAAAATACAAAGGGAAGATGGAAGAAGTACGAGGGAGAGAGGGTATTCGAGAGGGCTACTTACCACTGTCCATACAATAAACATATTCCAAGTGTTTCACATGGGTAGAGGAAGAGCAGCCCCCAAATTTAATGAACCTTGTTGAGAGCTGCACTAAGGATTTTCGAAGAGCATCATATATATTATTCAGAGCATAAACAAAAAGTGAAGCTGAAGGCTAAAGTGGCGTAACGAGAGGAAGGCACTGTTTCATTCTCATTTTACTCATCATATACATTTCTCATAAATAGAAGTCTTTGAGAAAAGAGCTAATTCAACAAAACTGACATAAAATAGAGAAAGGTAAGAAAAAACGGCAATGGAAAACTTTGCATTTACTATTCTTCTTTACTTGTGAAAGAACAAAACTCTCTTTCTTCCTTTCCTTCTCTCGCCAGCCTGCAAAAAAGCACAGTACAACTTCAATCACATTCACAAGACCCTCCAGAAATGCAGAAGATAACAAAGCAGCTAAAGATTAAAGCGTCCGAAAATAGTGAACGCTCATACACTTTAAAGTAATTACGACAAAAAGAACGGGACTAAACCACATTGGCGATAAACTGATATTCCGTTTTTGATAACGACGAGATTTAGTAGACACTAATGATAAATTGGGTGTAAACTAGAAATTCCTAGTGCAATGTGTCCGTGATCGGCATGCCCATCCCAAACCTTTTATCTTACTTTCTTTGTGTCTTTTCCTCTAGAATAGTTATATACTTTTCTTGTAATTTTTTTTTGGTGTATGATTCCTATCCATTTTTTGATGTTTACACCGGCCAAAGGCAATATATCCAGAATGGTCAGTGTAGACACTTGGGAAAGACTGAAATGAGAGCATCATTCACAATTTTTCCAGAATGCAGTTGGTGAGGAAAAAAATTAAGGGAATTGAAACACACGATTAATATTCGAGGAAGACGAAGTTCTACTTTTTGCCGAAGAATTGAAGTAGGGCCAAAAAATTCTCTTCAATCTATGCTATAGCCAGTAGCTTCAAAAGATAGCAACAAACACATTGATTTCCGGGATGAACAATCCTACCTCACATCAGTCGTCTATCACTATGAAAGTTGAATAAAAAACAACTCATCTTGTAAAGTTCAAGGTACAAATTAAATTTTCCTCCTATTTTTGGTTCAGTAACATTATACTAAATAGGGTGATTATTAGATTAACATATCCTCGGAAGAGAAAAAAGTAAAAGGACATGCTCATGAATGGGCTGCGGGATAGGTAGATGACTCGTTTAAAAGAGTGACAGTGGCCATTACACGAAGGAGGGAAGATCCATGCGTGAAACATTGTAACCAACTAGAGAAACATGAAAGTATAGAACGGTTATAGAAAAAGTGAATTAAAGAGAACTCATATAAGGATCTTGGAGTTTTCTGGAGAAACTTAAGTAAGAAAAAAAATGTGTCAAAAGAAGGCTAAACAAGAGGCAAAAGATAATCTAGGCTCTCTAGAAACTAGACTAAAATGCGTGAATAGCCCTCTAACTAGACCTAGTTTCTCAGGCTTGATTGCACATGGGGAAGTTGATTCAGGGCAGAGGAAATAAAGAGCTATTGATCTTCCTTTGGTCGGTGATCAAGCAAAAAATTCGATCATAAAATGAATGTTCGGCAATAATTTACATTTCTAAAACTAAACCTTTAATGCACTTTCACAGATATTAATACGTCCAAATATAATGGTTCAAGTGGGTACCTATAATAAATTTTCACCAACAAAAAGAAAATAAAACAGAAGTTACATCCCGTTCATTTTAAGCAAAGAATAGAAGACATACCCTTAGAATGAATAATCTCAAGGTTAGCACAATGGTATCTCTCAAACTGCAGTGAAAAGAAAGAAAGAAAGAAATAAATAAATCACTGAAGACAATGAAATTGAAAATATTACATTATAAAATGAATTGCATTCTATAATCAGAGTCGGAACTTCATCTAATGAAGTCAAGATAACTTCCCTAGTTGATAATACAGTAAGGTCAATTCGAAGTCTAAATTTTCTTCACTCAAAAAAACTTTGGGTCACTAGTCCCAATTCAGCATGGTTCCGAACAGTGGTCGGTTCAAACTTTTGTAATATTGTCTTCATTTCATAATAATAAATCATGATATATGAACTAAAATGTAAGAAGCATTTCTTTTCAATCAAACGCATTTTATCAATTCCGAGAAGTTTCCAAAAAAAAAAAAAAAAAAAAAAAAAAAANCAAAATTTGCGTACATCTCTTTTTGTATCAGACTCGAGAAAAACCCATCTGATATTCACTAATCCTGATACAAGGCTCCAATAATTTCTGCTATGACCCGAATGTAAATATATATATATGTATGTATGAATACATTCCTCCTTTTTCCAACAAAGAACACAACATGTAGGATTTGGTCTTCTGCATTCTATATGTAATATTCGGAGGTTAAAAAAAATGACTACAAGAAAATTGTAACAAACCATTTTCTCAGAATCAACTTAGTGGAAAATGTCCCATATATTCTAGTCTCCACACTCTTTTATAGGCTCATGCATCAAGAACTGTGGGTTACACTATGATGCTATTCAATAGAATAAATGCTCCTGTCGCAAGCAGCAAGACTTTGCATCTAACATCATGAACATCTAATTATAAGTTCCAAAAATTTTGTATATTTATACTATGCGTGTAAGTTTACATTTCTCATAAAAAAACGCTTTTACGTGCAGTTGCACATAAAAGGTGTAATGACCATGAAAATAGCATAATGATGGCTCCCCTTCTAAAGAAACTCGGCAACTTAAAATTTGTTCTTAAATATTAATGCAAAATTCCTCTTATTTTCTTTCCCCTTTTTCCTCCAGTGGGCAAAGGGTGGGGATCTAAAATCAAAGGAACAAAATAATTTGTTAGAAAATACATTCCGATTCCCTACTCACCAGGTAAAATCAGCAGGATTGTTGTCCACTCGCAACTGATGCTCAAAATTGTTACCAATTATTATAAACCCAGAAGGATTTCCAAATGGAATTGAAACCTACAAGGATGAAAATATACGTATATATCAATATAGGAAAGAATAATCAATGTGAAGTATATTATTTTGAGATCAGAAATAAAGGTGTTGACTAAAAGTGACTGTAAAGAAGAAAGAGGGATTAGATGACAACTCTATCACAAGGCAGTAAACCTACCCAAAAGAAAAGTAATAAAATCAAAATCTCTTGATCATAAAAGCTATAAATAAATAAATTGAGGTACACGACTGAAAACTTTCAGTCAAGAAATTGTAATGAAGAACACGATTGTAACTTTCAGATCCCGAGTGCAAATGAAAAAAGTTGGGGGAATTATGATCCACTAATCCTGCGAGACAACTGCTACACAGGCAGACTACCATTCCACCAATTCTTACTGTAATCTATTAGATGCCTTTATCATTGACAGGGATGCAGAATTACTGCAGCATAACAGTTTTCGACAACTGAATATGGCTTAGGTTTTCTTTATGGTCTATGAGAAATAGATGAAACAAACTACAGATACCGTACAACTGTATTTGGAGAAAACTTTTCCGTGATGACATCACCACTAGCCCCACTAAATTTTATACTGTATCCTTCCCTCTTGATGGACAGTGTAGCCGCTTCCCATATATCAAGAAATCCAGTCTGTCATGGAGAAAAAACATAGAACACAATCAGGACGGTTAAGATTCTTTATTAATTTGAGGCCATACGCATGCATGTGTGCACGCAGACATGCATTTACGAACACAAATAAAACAAGTATTGTAAATAACACCATGTTATCTATATTTTTATCATTTGAAGCATACCGACATGGATACTTTATATGATGCATGACCGCTGTAAAGAGTCTTCTCTATCTGGTTCAGCATTTCCGGATCTGTTGAGACGGAACGATAAGTAACAGTAATTGATATTACAAGGAAACTTATGAGCTATTACGAGAATCGCCGAAGGTTCTCAACAATCTTTATTTTCATAAAAAAATGACAAATTTAATAGTTGTAAGAAATTAAAAGACAATTTTAATGATGGAAAAGAAAACACAGAATTTATGATAACTTTTCACACATCAATGAAAAGTTCTGTTTCTATATATACATACAGAGAACCAATGATCAAAAAGATAAAAACCTCTTTGACTAGAACAAGCATGTGCTGGGAAAGAACTACAGTGNGGTCTCTGATGCCATGATTATAAAAAGCTTAACACCTCTAGGAAAAAAAAATGAGGGGTTTCAGGATTTTCTTGTATTGGTTTTCTTTCAGAAGTGATGGAGGGTAATGATTTTTTCTTTTCATATAGAACTTTTTTTTGTAAACTTTGTACGTTTGTGAACTGATTGTAACTTTTCACATCTTCTGAGAAGCCCACTCCCTTTAAAAAAACAAAAGAACAGAAAAAGAGAGAGAGAGAGCCTAACACTGGGTAATTTCCGTTGATGTTGCAGAATATATTTTGATTCCCATTTCCACTCGCTAGTTCTGGTTCACATCACAATCCTATACTAAGTATAAGAAAACACATGGACGCCTATCCAAGATTAACCCAATACCTTGAAAACTATCTTAAAATCACTCACTCCAATTTTCGAACACTACTAGTAAAATATACAAAATTTAGGTATAGAAAATCCACATCGGTAGTTTTTTTTTTTTTGGTGAAAAAAAAAATTATAGCATTTATCCAGATCTAAAGTCTGTCACCAACAAACTTACCACAAGTAATCTTTTGGTGGTCATTGGCAAAAACCTTTACAAGCTCTCCCTGCAATGGCAAAGAATGCAAGTTATTTATACATCAAAAGGTAAAATGTAGGCAGCCTCCAACTCATGGCTCCCTGACCATGCACATCTCTCTCATTGGCTTGGGCTACGCAAATGAAATATGATTTACTTCCATGCAGTTGAACTTAATAGCACGTTTACAGGTGAAAGAAATTTTTGTTGCATAAAAAACAGTATTGTGTTATCAATAAATTTGTATGAATTTTCTAAACAATCCAAAAGATCACTAGCCCCTCACCCACAATTGCTGACTGATTCTGGATCCTACCACGAAACAGAGAAATTGAGGTTCCTTCATACACATAAAATGAACTCAAGAACTAACATCCAAGTGTCTGCCCAAAGCCAGGAGTGGTAGAGGGAAGGACGTGTGGATTGGACAATGTATTTTGGTATTTTTTTTCTTTTTCCTTTTTTGGTAGAAATCAAGCTTTCATTCAGGAGAAATAAAAGAATACAAAAGGACAAACAAAAATATCCCCCATAAACGGAGCTAAAACAGAACCTAAAGATCTAACAAAATAAAAAAAGGGTTCAATCAAAAGCAATAAGATCGAGGTAATAATACCAACAGCCTTTCAAAACGGACGTCCAAATAGAAGAATTAAACTTGGCAAGAGCTCATACCACTTCCACGACCTCTTACCCCTATAAAAGATCTTTCATTTCTCTCTAGCCAAATGCTCCATTAAACTTGGTGGTACTTCAGATTTTTTTTTAGAAAGGGTGAACAAGACACTATAATTTCAACAAATTATATTTATTTTAAATCAGAATCAGATACAGCACCTTGCGCCTTCTGTTGTCCAAAGGCTGGACTTCAATAGCCAGATAGGTGTCAACATCATCCGCAGTAACACGATAGTTTGGTTGCTTCGCTCCTATTATTATTTAAAACACCATAAGATTTAGGGGGGAGGGGGCATTAGGAACAAAATGTAACACACACAGAAGCGATACCTTCAATGTAATTTACAGATCCATCTTCCAAGTGGCGTACCCACTGCAATTTGAAACAAGGACCAGTCGTTACAAAACAATAGTTAAGTAGCTCAGCCATAATTCTTGAGGTCTGCAGCCTCATATACTTCACGGGTTTTGACATTCCTAAATTGCAAAGTAACGGAAGTACATCCAGGAGAATATTGAAAAATCCCATGCATGGTAAGGAGACAGGGTGAGAACTTTGACTAGTTGATTCGAATTTTGAATTTAATATTTTTAAGACATGGAGGACATCTTGAACTCTTTTCTTTCTTTCTTTTTTTTTTTTTTTTTTTTTTTTTTTNACTATGTTGATAAGAAATGTAAAAAGGGTGGAATAGAGAAGATCATCTCAAACTCGCATCTCGTAAGACTAAGGATGTCACAAGTTTCTTGCTTGTAAAATTCCCCGTTTTGTAGTAAATTCAATTTCTGAAAATGATAAAAGTTAAATATTTTATGAAAAGAAAAGAAAAGAAACACCAGAAAAGTTACAAAAATATAGTAACATAATACAAGAAACTCCCTTACGAGAATAAGCACTAATTCTCTCTGAAAAGTCAGAAACTCTCCACCCAAAAAAGTTACAAAAATGCTTCCCAATTGAACGAATTCCGTTAAAATCATAACAGTAAATGAACTTGAAGTTTCACACCATAAAGAACCATGAATCTTAAATAGATCAACTCTTCATACCATTCTAAACATTTCCTTTCAAAGATTCTTGGATATCTTTAATTCCACATGCCCCACACTAAAGCTTGTTTGGCATTAACCCATAAACTCTTGCTATACATTCTAGTTTCACACCACAAAGAAGCTGGAAAATACTTCCCTCTGACTTTATTAAAATCCCAAGAACTGCTTGATCTGAATATCTCATCCCAAAATGTAGACAGGGAAAGGTTGTGCATTAAATATTTTTAGTTACTCACAGAAGTCACTTTTCGTTACAGTGTAGTCACCAGAATTCCAGTTAACATGAGCAAAAATTGATTACAAAAAGATAGAATATTGAGCTCATGAAAATGGACCTCAAAATTACAGCTAGTTGTTCCATTAATCGAGTATCCACATGCTTGGAGTTCTTGTCCCGGAAAAGCTTCGCCAGATATTTGAAGGGCCTCGATAGCAGGTAATGGATCATCATCTGCAGCCAAGAGTGAACCCCGTTCAATATGAACTATTACTGACATGCTAACAACATAGACCGAATAAATATATTTGCCTTCAGAAAATGAAGGTGAAGGTTCCTCAAGGACTGGAGGCAAAGCTGGAGAATGAGAAGAGCTTGGCTCATCGAGAGTGGCGGGAGGAGGGGATTGCCCAGAACTCCAGTTGGTGATAGGTTCTCTCTCTGCTTGGTGGACCACATCCTGGTCATCAATCTCACTATTGCTTACAGGCTCACGAAATGTCACCTGTTTGTTTGTTCCTTCACTGTTTGAACCAAGTAAAGTATCAAAAGTAAGTTTGGGAGTAAGTGTGAAGAACATCACCAGGAACATAAGCAATGAAAAGCCATGTTATTAATAGCAACAAAGCATACAACAAATGTTGAAAGAGTAACTTGTATTATTTGTAGCAAAAGTAATTTGTATTATTCTCCTAGAAGTATATAGGCCTATTTATAATAAACAAGCTAACTAATCCTTTGGGGGTTAGGAAACATTATAAAATATGAAACCTAAATGAAAGCAAACAAATCCTCCAGGGAATAGAAGACAAAAAAAAAAAAAAAAAAAAAAAAAAAAAAAAAAAAAAAAANCAAAAATAGGCTAATTCCCTTCTTAAGTAGGATTACACCAACCTTCCTCAAATTAAGGATATTCCTTCGACACTCCCCCTCAAGCTGAGGAATAGATATCATTCATTGTTTAACTTAGATACTAACTCATGAAAGTGAAGTCCTTTTGTTAGCACAACTATCAATTGAAGTCGTTGGCACATAACCCATGCATACTACCCCCTTCTTTTAACTTTTCCTTAACAAATGCCTCATGATTTCAATATGCTTTGTCCTATCATACTGGATAGAATTATGGTCAATATCGATAGCTGAATTATTGTCGTAGTACAACTTTATCGAGCCATTTCAAGTCACCAAGGCTTATCTTCAACCATAAAATCTCACATAGTCCTTATGCAATAGCTTGAAATTCGGCCATATACGTCGCTCGTATGTGTATTTTCCTTCAATTGTGACTTTAACCAACTTTCCTCTACTATGTCAAGTTCTAAGGCTCAACCTTGCCTCTAATCTAGGTCAAGATCCTTCAAGTTGCATCTCATTTCATCATCTAGGTTCTCAACAACATGATCCACTTGCTTCTACATCGATCCAGAACTCCATCAGGATGGTTCAGACCCTTTGTTGGCGCACAAGAACTTCTAGCTTCAATTTGGTTATCTTGCATCAAGTTATATAAAAAGTTGTACATGCCTCTGCCCAAGGGCTTTGAGGGTGTTAAGCCAGGACCTTCAAGGTGTCAACTTAAGTAAGAACACCTTTAGTTTGGTGACAAACACAATAAACCGCTTGAATTACCCGGTTCAAAGAGAATGGATTTCCAAGATATCAATCAGACTTCTCTGTGAAATATAAGAAAAAATGAAACATTGTGTGCACAAATTAGATATCCTACCAAGAAACATTGTGGAGATCTTTTCTTTTGTTCATTGAGAAAAAAAAATGTAAGAATACAAGGACAAATAAAAATTGAGCCCACAAAAGGAAGCAGACTACAAGAAAGGCCTTCAATCAAATAAAATAAGACCAAACAGATAATTACAAAAATGCTCATCAACCAAAGTCCACAAAGAAACCTAGAATCTACCGAGGGACCAAACATCACTTGGAGATCTCTCAAGCCTACTAAAAAACTTATTGTTCCTCTTCCCTCAAAGCTACAACAAAATATCACTTGCCCCACTTCCACAAAAACTTTCCTTTCTCGCTAAAAGGAGGGTGGAGACGGACCCAATCATCTCTATGCAACCCCTATGTCCAGTCCAACCAAGCCCGAACTTTTGTATGATGTGTTGTATTCTTTTGAGGAAGGTAACTGAGGAACTCGGTCATATTCTCTGGAGCTGTGATTAGGGGCCAAAGAAATCAAAATTTTTAACGGACAATATTTCTTGGGGCAGAAGGAGGTCATCTGAAAATATGGCCAAAGATGAAGTTGAATCCATAGGACCGTACTCTATTTTCATTCTGACAAAAACTAATATCTTCATTTTTTTTCCATGAGAATTCAGTTCCCATGGCTAGAATGCTCTGTCTATGGAGTTAAGAATAAGTGGGGTCAGACAGTTTCAACCCTAAAGCTATGAAGGTACGAGAAAACATGTGAAGCTAATAGGCTAATGTAGTTTGTGCACTCTTATGGAAGCTGGGGCTTCAGTGAAATAATAATGTTTGTGGGAGAACCTAAAAAGGATGAACGTTTTTGGTTGTTCGTTGATTGTTGGCATATAACAGAAAGCATAAAATGTTAAAATACCTCATAACTGAATAAATACTAAAAATGGTGGTACTGTTGAAGTGAGAAAGATGACCCAAATCAATAATCAGAAATTAAGATCGCTACTCCTGAGAAAATTATTAGAATCAAACAAAAGATGATACGAGGGGTTCCAAAGCATAATGAAATATGTCATTCATGAGATAAGTAATGTTGTAAATCAACATTCATCTCCGGACAATACTAACACATTTGGCATGCAACATAAAATATGCAATGAAAGCAGAACGCACCAACAACGGGATGGTTGTTATTGTATTCAGTTCAGTAGCAGTCTTCATGTGACCAGGCTCACCTGCTTGCATGATGTGAATACCTCCCCAAATCATCTGGTTCCAACTTTTTTGCAACACCAACACCTAAACCAATCTGATGATGAGTTGGTAGATCCCAATCAGCTGTGGTCTGAGCATCAGAAGAAGAAACTGGCATCTTCCCGTTCCAGTATGGAGGTTGAGGAACCAGTTCGAGCCCATTTTTATTCTGGCATAAAATTTAGAAAATTAAGAGAAGGAGATTATTCAAAAATGAGGGTATAAGAGAGATGTGAGCATACTGAAGTGGTCAAGGTTGCACCAATTGAATGAACGGGTGACTGTGGTGCAAAACTTGAGTGGCTTGCATCAGAGCGCCAAGGTGTTAATTGATACTGGGACTCCTTCAATTTTGTCTATCAACACAAGGAAGTTACGAGAACAATGAAGAGAAGCAAAGAAAATGAATGTTTAAATTACAGTTTCCCTAGCTATCATTAATCTAATAAATTATCAGTACCTCAGTGAGAAGAAGCTTCTCCTGCAAGTGCTTAAATAGAATCTGCAAGAATACATAAACACCCAAGAGTTACCTTTCCATTTATTTTAACAGAACAGACTAAAATTGTTTTGAGATTATATTCATCACGTCTTTTTTGGATGCTCATCCAGTTTGAGATTTTCAACCTCATTGGGTATTTTCCAAAATTGTCAGAAGAAATATATCTCAATTACTCATTCATCCTCTTTTGAATTCCAAGGCAAAGTTGCTTTGGTTCAACACTGTGAGCTGAAGAAACCAGATAACTTTTCAGGAAAAGAAATTTCCTTGGTTCGATAGTTTTGAATTAACTCGTTTGAAGGCTTCATCTTGGTGTTTCCTCTTAAAGCCTTTAGTGGAATTTTCTCTACAGGAAATTTGTCTCAATTGGAATGCCTTAATCTTCCTTTATAGTTTTTATATTTTATTTTTGTTATATTTTTGCTTTTATTGCTCCTTTGTAAAGCTGGTATCTTTTGAACATTAGTCTTGTTTCATTACATTGGAGAAGTCTCATTTCTTGTTTTAAAGAAAACAAATTAAAAGCTTATATAAGATTTATTAGAGTAATTACACAAGTCTGACAGGATTATGAAAGAAGAGAGCATACATTAGTCATTTATTAGTGCATTCATCTGAGTAAGGGCCATTATATAGAGTGATTCGGGGGTTTAAAAATAGGCAAATGTTTTTTTTGGTAAGAAAAATAGGCAACTTCAGGAAGTTATTTGGAAAAATAAAGTCCGTGAAATATTTAGCACATCATTGGTAATTTCTTCTTTTAGCCGTAATAATAAATTAATCTTTTTCCTTTATTCAATGAAAAGTTTCGTCTCATGTTAAAATAAATAAATTCATTAGATCAAGGATAATTATTTGGAACTTGAATTGAATTTTCATGGCATTAATATTGTATTAAAAATCGAATCTAGACAACAATGTTCATCTAATATAAATTTTAAAAAATGCACATCAGTAAGACAATTTTTTAGGAAAATCTCTCAGCTCTCACTTCGTCAAAGACCAAAAATCTATCAATGTGAGACAAAGTGGAAGCTTCTCTATTACAAGACCAGGTGAACCTGCCGTTTTGGAGAGGGATATCCCTAAGGCCAACGTTTTCAATGAATAAATTAAAGAGCTTCATACTCCGGTGGGCAAAGAGTAGGTAATTTTTTGCTAGGCCATCAAGTAACATTGAAATTACCCCTAGAATCCAAGGGTCACGGGATGAGAAGGATAAGATCTCACCAAAATTAGTCTCCATGTATAGTGATAGGGAGGGATCATTCCCAAGGATTAATACGCCACCAATACTCATAGGAAAAGTTTGAACAACCTTCAACAAAAGAAGACACGTAGTGGAAACCATCACAAGTAGATAGGTGTTAGACAACTCTCTCTAAGAAACTCAGCAAAATAGACCCTAACTCTGGAAGAAAAGGCGCCTCCTCTCAGGAGAGTTGTAGCGACCAAGAGGAGCCAATAGTGTTGAGAGATTACCAACCAATGTTCCTAGAGATCCAATTTGACTTGATGAATCTAGTGTTGATAGAAGATAATTTAGTCTCATGAAGAATGAACAATGATAATAAATCTTTGATGAGGGTTCTCTTCTTTTAAGAGCCCACAACCCTAACACCCCAGGTTATGAAACTTATCAAGTGGTGATCAACATGTCCTTAACTAAGTCAGTCTTGTAAATTTTGAAGCTCCCCAATGACTTTATGGTAGTTTATTTGTGATTGCACTCTTCTTCTATTGGATGGATTTGGCATGAGGCAAAAGCCATGTGTTGGTGAGCCAAGTGAAGAAAAGGTGGAAATAAGGTGGGTTAATACCTGTGAGTGGGGCAGAGACATAAATGCATAGGAGTCATAATGAGCAAATGAGTGAAGGTATTGTATGTTGGGGTTAAACGTAAGGATTTGAGTAAGAGGGGGCAAAGAGAGCATATTGAGCTAAAAAATTGGGCCCAAATGAGATTGACCATGTTTTTCACAATAAAATTCTTTAAACCCTTCTCAAACTTTTAAAAATATTTTTTATTCTTCCTCCCTATTAACGCTCGTATTGTTCCTCTCTCTAAACTCTCCCTTTTCTTACTCCCTCTCCCACTCACGTGTTTAGTGTCGCCGCTCCCCTGCCTTCTTCCCCTGGTGATGGCGACCAGGATGATATTCTCTCTCAACAATGCATGAAGGCACAACCTGGTGGCAATATATGTGACACTAACAACGTGCAGCGTCTAACAAACCCACGTGCAAGGAGAGCATGAGAGAGAAAAAGCCACAAGTGGGAGGGAAAAACCATGAGTGAGAGCAAGAACTATAAGGGAAAAGAGAAGAAAAGATCCACAAAAAGGCTTGGTGACAGGCAACAAAAGGTTAAAAAACTTTGTTTCGAAAAAGTCAACCAAATCACAAATCTTTAGGTCATCCACACAAAAACTGGAGCAAGTTTAAGGACAACTTGTTCAGTGAGTTTGGTGCTCGATGGTATGATTTTATGGGAGTGCGCGTAGGATCTCCCAATACGATGAGCAAACGTGACTTTGCCCTTTCATAAACTTAGGCACACACTTGTACCTCTATTAATGAGGATTGGGGTTGATTGCCATGGACGTTGGTCAAGTAGCCGATAATAGTTTGACTTCAAAAAATGGATCGATTTGGACTATCAATGGCGAGGATGGAGGTATCGGAAGATGTAACACAGCTGATAGGAAGCTGAAAGAATTCTCCTCAACTTTAATACTAACTTCCATCATATTTGTTAAGGATAGTGCTTTCTTTGAGGTCTCCATATATCCTACATGCAAGGCTCCAACAATGGAAAAAGTTTCAATGCACCTCGATGGGGAAGTTCTTAACTCTGATTCAATCTCTATATGAAAGTGACTTTCACCTCCCTGCAGTATGCTTATAGAGCAAGGATTACTTGTCAGGATGCAATAGGCTAATTGAGCTGAAACCAAATGCTCCTTATTGAAGAGATCTTAGGGAAGTGTTGGCTAAGGATAATGATGATGAGCATCGGTTGAGAGATGCCAGCTTACAAGAAATCGTGAGCAATGCTTGGGTCTGTGTGAGATCTCACATCGGTTGAAGAGGAAAACAAAGCATTTCTTATAAGGGTGTGGAAACCTCTCCCTAGTAGAAGCGTTTAAAAACGAGGAGAAGCCCTTAAAGGGAAAGTCCAAAAAAGACAGTATCTACTAACGGAGGGCTTGGGATGTTACAAATGGTATTAAAGCTAAACACCGGGCGGGGTGCCAACGAGGACGTTGGCCCCCAAGGAGAGATGGATTGTGAGATCTCACATCGGTTGGAGAGGGAAACGAAGAATTCCTTATAAGGGTATGGAAACCTCTCCCTAATAGACGCGTTTTAAAACTGAGAGGCTGACGGCGATAAATAACGTGCTAAAACGGACAATATCTACTAGTAGTGGGCTTGGGTTGTTGCAGTCAATCTATTGTTTCTTCGGTTGGTTGGTGTAAATAGGCTTTTTCCTTCGACTTTGGACATTGAAAGCTTCTTTATGTGATGGATTCGCATGAATGGGGATTTGTTATTGAGCCCTGGGTTTTTGAGAAGAAAGGGAATTGGTCCATCTGAATTCATCGACACCAACCCATAAACTGAGCTTATTAGGCCATCATTAACACCAAGCTTTACTATTTTCACAGTATCTTTTGCAATTCAAAAAATTGCTTTATCCATAAGACATTCATCCACTCTTGATTCCTTGAAAAAAAAATTGGTTGAGGGGCTTCTAGGAGGGAAGAGAAACTAGTAATCAACCATGAAACGGATCCCTGGTTTAGGGAGAGTGAAAAACCGATCACTTGAGTGTTCAATGATGCATATGTTTCTTCCTACTTCGACAGAGAAGGTTTTTTCTGTTGATGGAGAATCATTGATGGGATAGTCGACAGATCATTCAAAAAGTTGAATTCAAAATTCCAATGAGCTAACATAGGAGGCATGGACATCAAATATTGAGATGAATTGGTTTGCTTCATTGGATTGTTGATGAGCTTCAAAAGTCCTTTTCGGTTGGACTATTTTGCAACCATCAAAAAATCATTCCAGTGGTGGATGATTTCTTACTTCTTTCCACTTTCTATTTTGAACTCGAGAACAAATTTTTTAAGAGAGTGGGAATTGAAGTAGGGAATTGCCCGAGTAGTTAAGTCAATTCTTGGTTTAAGCTTTTTAGTTTTTTTTTTTTTTTTAGTATTTTTAGAACATGGCTTGTTGTTAAATACCCTATAATAGAGGGTTTATATGTTGTACTAGACACTATGGAATCATACTAAAAATTGAAGGTTAAACGTCTAGGGGAGAGTTATCCTTTTATCCTCACTGTACCACTATCATAGTCATATCCCTCCAGTAAACTTGCAAAGTTCTAAGGTGATTCATACAAATCCACATACTTAAAAGGTTCACCTTGACATTGCTGATGATGGACTGAGCATCAGGCACAGGAGGCTGAAGTGAATATTCCGCAAGAAGAGGTAGTAGCGATGATACAAATGTGGTTCTCTCTTGTTGTGCTTCCTGATATAACCAGATTAGAGTCGAGGAGTTCATTAGAGTTCATATTAGGAAAGAAAATGCAATTTTCATTTTAATAGCTACTAGATTTATATCAAACTAGCTAACGGCAACAAAATTGAGCATTCTGAAAAAACCAGAAGCCACGTCAGAAATGGCATAGGAAGGAACGAACCTGCAATGCATATGTAAGACGAATATTTTCCTCAATTATTTCTTGTCTATACGAGAGAGCTTTAGAAGCAGCATCAACAAGATCTTGTTGTTGTTGATCAAAGGCCTAACGAAGAACACCAAGAAGGAAAAGAAGTCCAACCGCAGAGAACCAATCAGAATGGAAACGATGAAAATCATAAAATTAAGAAGTTTAAGGAAGGCAATTGAAATTGAATTCAAAATAAAACCCTGCTTACCAAACGCATATAGGCAATTCGTTTTTCCAGAACGTATTTTTCATTTCGTATTTGTGCCTCCTGTTACAATAAGAATTATCATCGTCTCCAAGTAAAATATTTCCTAACAAAAATGGATAGAACAATCAAATCGAAGTCATCAAAGCAATGGACTAAGATATTCCATACGATTCATTTTACCTTGATAGAATAATCAGCAAGATGCTTCCGCAACTGCACAATTTCATCTTCATGTTCCTGGACTTTAACAACAAGGTCCTAAATATGAAACATAGATCAGAGTGGCTTCATGGTAAATATATGGAAAAAAAAATAGTGCTAGAACCAACAGATATGTACCTGCTTCCAGAGACTGTTGGGATTATTTGCATCAGACTTTGGCATCAGGCCATGTCCAGACAACTTAATCCGTGGATCATATTCTACATCCACTGTAAACCTGAAAAGTCCCAAAATAGTTTACATGTTCAATATTTTATGCAAACAAATAACATAATATCATTTCACCAGTAAGGATGAATGACATCCTTTTTTACTTGCCTGCTAGCAGATAAAGATGTTGTAGATGGTGATGAGAACTGCGAGCAACCAGCATTATCAACTGGAGGCAGAACACTGGGAAGAGCTTTTACCATCCTGTCCGACTTGCTGTCCTCAAAGCGAGATTCTGTATCAACTTGCATGGAAACTTCATCTTTGTGCTCAACATCTTGATGGACAACTAGCGTTCCGTGTGAATCAACAACAGAAACATTATTCTTAAATCTATGCCTTTCGTAATCAACTGAACTATCTGATTGATGATCACCATTAGATTCATGATGGACCTTCTCATTCCATTGGTTTGAGGAATGAAACCTTTGAGCCAAAGGTTCATCAACCTTCTGCCACATTCGATGAAAAAATGAAAACAAATTATTAGATACAATTGAGAAATATGTTGTACGCAAACAATAACAAAGAGCAAGCTCAATATCCACGAAAGGGATATTCATAACACCTAACAATCATAGTACATCTATTTCATATTACCAAGAAAAAGGTGTCTTGTTTCATATTAAAAACAAACAATCAAGTATGAGTAAGAAGAGATATTTCAAGTACCTGCATCGCATATAAAGATAACTTGGCGAGCTAATGAACCTAATTGCAAACGAGCAGCAATCGTAGATGACAATCAGCATAAAATGTATGGAAGAGATCCAACCCATTGCTGATACTGGGATACATCAAGAAGTTACAAATGGTATCCATATTAACTTAAACCAAAAGCTATTTTGCGTTGGATAAATTTGCCTGATTGGGCATAATGGAAGACTACAGTCACCTTCTTATGGAATATAATAGGTTTTTAATTGAAAAAGTAATTGGAAAGAAAGGTTTAACTTAACAAAATGGTTTTTAGTTTCTTAGGACTCAAGGACACGACAGCTTTAGGGGAAAAGAAAAAATCCTTTGGAGAAACGTTACAAGTGTTATTCTTTGAAATGTACATTGTATTTGCATATATTGTGTCCTCTACTACCTCGAGCCCCCTTAGGTTGTTCCTTTTAGCTTCTCTTTGAATGTCACTTATCCAAATATATCTATACATGTATATATATATATATACAGAGAGAGAGAGAGAGAGAGAGAGAGAGAGAGGCTTCTTCAATTTCTGTTGTATCCTTGAGAGTTTCATTGTTTGAAATCAACCTCAGCCGAGGACATGTACATCAATTTATGGTACGATGCCAAGACTAACAACAGAAACAACAACTAACCAACTAACTAGAACACATAAGGAAAAGCTACTAGTGGTCAAACCTTAACCAACCCAACGGCTAGTTAGGCCACATGAAAAAAGAAAGAATTTCTCCACCTCAAAAACAACTTGACCTTGAGTGAATAAGGAACCAAAGAGAACTCATCCCCAGCATGGTAATCATATAGATCAACAATATTAAATGTTAAACTGATGTGTAAATGAGAATAGCTATCAACAAGGTACGCTCTGGTGACAAATTTAGCAAAGATGTTGAATGGCCCAACTTATTGTTGATTAGTTTGTTGAAGGAACCTGCCGGCAATCTTGATTGTTGGAGGAGGACCATAACTCAATCCCCAATCTTAAAGTTATTCTCAGGCCTATGAGCATTTGTGGACTCCTTGTACGAAGTATTAGACTGCTCCATGTGATCCTTCACCTTGAGGTTCAATTACCTCAACCTCCAAACTTAAATCAATGGAAGAAAGTAAATTATTTAGATCAATAGTTAATCTACAAAGCTTAGTATAATCAATTTCGGAAGGAGGCTTCTATATTAACCAGTTTTTTCATGTGGTTGAATGAAGATCCCATTGAGTTAGCTAATCCCCACAAAGGCATCATGTAACGGCCCAGGTCCACCGCTAGCAGATAATGTCCTCTTAGGGCTTTCCCTTTCGGGCTTCCCCCTCAAGGATTTAAAACGCGTCTATTTGGGAAAGGTTTCCACACCCTTATAAATGGTGTTTCATTCTCCTCCCCAACCAATGTGGGATTGTGTCCCCAACCAATGTGGGTTCTCACAATCCACCCCCCTTCGGGGGCCAGCGTCCTCGTTGGCACTCATTCTTTTCTGCGATCGATGTGGGACCCCCGCCAAAATCCACCCCCCTTTGGAGTCTAGTGTCCTTACTGGCACATCGTCTCGTGTCTACCCCTCTTCGGGGAACAGCGTCCTTGTTGGCACATCGCCCGGTGTCTGGCTCTGATACCATTTGTAACGGCCCAAGTCCACCGCTAACAAATATTGTCCTCTTTGGACTTTCCCTTTCGGGCTTCTCCTCAAGGCTTTACAACACGTCTGCTAGGGAAAGGTTTCCACACCCTTATAAAGGGTGTTTCGTTCTCCTCCCCAACCAATGTGGGATTGTGTCCCCAACCATTGTGGGTTCTCACACATCATATAAGATTGCTAAGGATTTGACTAATAACCTCCATTGACCATCCATCCGGGGATGGCTTGAAGTGCACACAAGCTAGTACCAAATTGCCTCAAAAAATTTCTTCCAAGCTCATGAACTTAATGCCAAGATATGATACTAGTCTTAAGAATCCCATATAGGCAAACAATTTTTTGGAAGAAAAAATTAGCAATAGTCAAAGCATTTGTGGTTTTCTTACAAGATGTGACATCTTACTAAATAAATCAACAACAACCAACACTGAATAACATCCATTTTTAGATCTATTGATAAATCCTCCAATTCTTACTCATCCATTACGTGTTCCATTTCACTGTCTTCTTTAATAGCTAGCGTTCGTGTGTGCGGACATTTGTTGGTTAAGTGAAAGGTGCATTAGAGTTTATCCTATAGTTACTATATGGTTAAACTTTACCCTTTTGTTGAAGTTAGACTTTTACCAAATGGTTAGTATTAGTCTTTTATTTTGTTGTGTTAAGTCTTACCTATGGGTTAGCTACGTTGTTGAACAAGCTCCCTATATAGAGCTTGTCTCTTAATATTGGCTTATTTTCTTCTTCATTAAATAAAGACTTCGACAAGAATTTATTTTACATCAACCTTGGTATCAGAACAATCTTCATTGGAAGGGGTTGAAATGGAGAGAAAGAAGAATCCCTCCACCACCATTGAAGGTGTCACTTCATCTAATCACAAATCTTCCAACCCTCTACTCACTCTTTTACCTTGAACCTTGTCGATCCAAGTAATTTCCATTGAAGAGCACATAATGGAAATGTGCCTGACAATGAGTGTTATAGCTTGGCAGCTTGAATAGTTGACCTCCCAATTCCAACTCCACAGCCACAATGCCTCAACAGGGACAAAAAACCCTACAAAAATTATCCTTGTAACAAAATCAATAGAAGCCTGTCAACATGGGTCAAAGAAGCTCCAAGATACACAATTGATCATTTAAGATCCTCCAAGAAACACTCCTCCTTAAGCCAAAAGACCTAATTACGTTTTGATTTATCAAGACCACCCAAATAGGGCAGATCCAATGAAGAAGAAATGCCTGAATATCCTCCTTTCCAAGAAAACAAACGAATCAAAGCCTATCCTCGAGAGCTCAAGCACTACGGTAACATTAATGATTAAATGATGAAGGTGGATTTACCAACTTTAAGTGAGAAATTAGATCTTGAATTATTCTCAGATTGGGTCAAGGATGTCAAGAACTTTTGTGTGTATGTCAATACTCAAGAGGATAAGAAGGTGAAACTGATAACGTTTAAATTGAATGAAAGAGGTGTCGTAGCCTGGTGGGACCTGCTAAAAACCAATCACTGAAGGTATGGCAAGGGTCCAATCTACACATGGCCAAGATGTTGAGGCTGATAAAAAATTGGTTACTTCCCGTTGATTATGAACAACTTTTGATGAACAATCAATACCTACTCGGCCAACAAGAGGATTAGAAGGGAAACAAACCAATAACCAACAAACGATAATCTTTACAATTGGCCTACCTTGGGTAAATGATTTCATGTGGTCAGCAATGTCATTTGTCCAATGAATGTCCTTGGCAAAGCTCAATGGCAACTCTCGATGCTAACAATGATGAGGAACCGACAGAACAATTATTTTGAGTTGCAACAGCTCCTCTTAGCCCCCACAAATCATGTACATCTCCAGCAACGTGCTCTTTTTTTAACCCAATATACTATTGACGCTGAAGTACAAGGGATAATAGAAGCAACATGCTTGTTTTAACCCAGTATACCATTAACAGAAAAGTAAGTGATAATAGATAGTGGTAGCAATGAAAACCTTGTGTTTAGGAAGTTGGTGTAGTCTCTTAAACTCAAGGTTGATCCCCATCCGTGAGTTGGATCAAAAACGTTGGGGAAGCCCAAATTCACGAAATTTGTACTGTCCCATTGCAATTGGCAATAATTACAAGGAACAAATAGTATGTGACATCCTATATATGGATACTTGTCACATATTATTGGGAAGGTCTTGGCAATACAATGTTCAAGCCTTGCACAACGGGCCCGATAATACGTATAAGTTTTATTACGCGGACAAAATTTATCTGGATGCCTATGAGTAGACAAGAAAATGTTGACAAAGGAAGTATCAAGAAGTCTAGTCCTCTTTTTACTATCCTTAGTGGAAAGGAACTACACCACAAATGAATTGTGAGGGTCATTGCCTATGTCTGATCCAGATCCACTTGACAATTAACATCACCAAGAAGCCTGACAAATTCTTCAAGAATTCCTTGAAATCACAAAAGAACCTCATGGATTACCTCATTCATGCAATATCCAATGCCACGTTGACCTAATTCTTGGTTCCAATTTATCAAACCTCCGACATTATAAAATGAACCCCAAAGATTATATCATACTCCAAAAACAATTGAATAAGGGCCACATAAGGCTGATTATATGCCCTCTTACAGTCCCTGCCCTCTTACAGTCCCTGCCCTCGTTACTCCAAAAAGGCCGTCTTCTGTTCATCGTGCATGAGTAGTAAGATGCTTCCACATCGGTGTTGGTTGAGCTACACCTAGACCCAACGCATCGAACTGGCTAGCTATCAAGCCCTTTCTCATGATGCTCTGATAACAATATGAGGTATCCTTTAATTTGGAGTTTTATTAAGTTTTTCAATCAATCCTCAACTGAATACATGTAGATCAACTTACAAGCCTTGGCCGAGACTAACAACTAACCAACTAACCAAAGCAGAAAAGGAAAAGCTAGGTAAGAATTAAAACTTAACTAACCCAAATAGCTAGTTTGACCACAAGACAAAGGACATAAAAGTCTATTAAACCAATTTCTCCATTTTGAAATCATTTTGATGTGCTTCCCAGTTTTATGTCTTATCTCCTTGCCTCATTTTGCATCCCCTTGGTGAATGAAGTCTTTGGCCTCTCATGAAAAGAAAATATATAACATCAATAAAAAAAGAAAACTTAGGGCAAAATAACCAAGGAATTGTCTGTTTCTGAACGTTATCTTGCATGTTTAATTCTTATTAGACTAGGACCACAAAGAAGAGTTTGGTCTTTTCAAGTTTTACCTTCACAAATAAACTTAGATGCATCCAATAGCTTAGGTTAGATGCAATTCCCCAACTGGGCCTTATCCCCTCAGTTTGCTGTCTTTGAAATAAGGATGAAAAATCTTTGGAGTGTCTTTTCCTTCATCATCCTTTTGCTTCTAAGGGCTGGTCTTTTCTTTTGAATGAATATGATCATTCTGCGTGTCTACCTAGAAAGATGATGATTGGCCAAGTCCTTGCAGATTGGAGGTTTAGAATCAAGGCTAAGATTTTATTGAACTTTCTTAATTGGCTTTTGTGAAAGGAAAACAAGGGGTTTCAAAGAATTTTTTGCAACTAGTATACAACACATCGTCAACCACAAGAAATTTATTTTAAGTTACAGCTCTCTCATGATTATTTACCGTTACAATGTTTATTCTTTTGTAGCTCCTTTGGTAGGAGATTCCTCTAGCCCAAACTCCTAGGCTGTTTTCTTGCCTTTTCTTTGTTCTTTATAGCACCATATCTCAATTCTTATCCAGCCCACCCCCC